>NW_028292582.1:7790464-8007964 GCF_029948245.1 Actinia tenebrosa | reverse complement strand
AAAGAAATGATTCTCAAGGGAATGATACATGGTCTGAAATGGGAAAGCATTCAATATAGGGGTCTATTTAGAGCCTGTGAGCCTGAATCTGTTATCTTTGGCCTAATCTCCTATAAAAATGTGAGGGGGAGGGGTGGTGACCTAACAATTATCCTGATTATCTAATATGAAGCTTAAATCACATGAAGATTCTTTGCATAACGGGTACAGGCCACTGTCTAGACTACATTGTCTATATTGACCTTTATCACCAGGTTCCAGTGAAGACTTCCATGGGAGGAGTGGGTCAGACTCTGATTTGTTCAACTGGATGCCTTTTAGCTGATGGTATTTCTGAGCCACTTGTGGTGCACATCTGTAAACCCAGATATGTACATAGGAACCATTGCCAATGTAAACCTGAATAAACCAATATCAAAACTCATACATGGGTTGAGGAATGCTTTACAACTAAAAGCACTTTTATTCAGTTGCTAGCATGCATCTCCTAAATGCAGCCGCCACTCACGTTGCCATGCAATGCTCACTCTTATTTAGGGCAGTGAGCATTGTGTGAGGATATAAATGGGTGGCTTCGTAGGAGCTAGACTATCTGCATGCAGAGTCCTATTATTTGCATGCTGAGCATTTGCAGAAATGGAATAATTATGAGACTGCAAAACACTTTAATTTATTTTTGTCCGCCCACTGATCCGCAACCAGAAATATATGACTTAAACAGCTGGAAAAAGTATCCAGGTCTCCCTATGGAGTGGCCAAGTAATTCGTTAAGTGTCCACTTCCCACTTAATTTACAAATCAGATCCACCCTTAAGTTGCTGCTGGATACAGGATTTTAAAGAGATGGAGGGGGCTCCAAAATGGCTGCCCCAAAGCAAAAAAAATGTCACATACAATTGGCTTTCTAAAGGGTGATCCAATTTTATGAAACCATGGAACCACACCCCTGGATCCCCCACTGACCACCCCCTCCAAAAACAACACATGAATGTTTCAAAAATAACTGGCACCAGTAAAGGAGTATTAAAGTTTTGTCATTGTATTCCTCCTAGACTCTGTCTTTGTTGAGGTGTTCAAACTCATTCATACACTAGCATAATAAAAAAATATAAAAAACTTGTGATTGCCAATCACCACTGCAAAGCAGTGCCGCAGCTCAATGGAGACAAACTGAAATCATGTGAAGGCACCTCTGGCTACAGTTGCTACACCAGTCCATGTATGACCCCAGAGCACAGCTCTAAGGCTGCATTCATAATGTATGCAGAGGGGGGAGGGCAGGTGAAAATTTGAAATGCGCAGAATAGTTCTTAACACCCCCCTTAAAGTCATGCAAAAAAATACGATCCCCCTAAGCAAGGCTTGTAGCTTCTTCCAAAAATGGTGTTTCCCCCTATTTTTCTGATAAAAATTTGTCCATCCCCCCCTTTTTCCTACCAGAATTTTACCGATTCCCCTCAATTTTACCTGCCTTCTACCCCCCCCCCCCCCCTCCCCTGCCCCCCTCTGCCATACATTATGAACGCAGCCTAACTAGTTTGTATTAGTTAGGGATAATGAAGATTGTGCGCCCTCCTCTCACCTGGGGTCTCGGGTTAAATTTCCAGGGCTTGATCGCTGCACGCACGTTCAAAATATGGCCATGCAGTTTTAGATTTGTCCTTACCTTGATATAGAAGTCTATCCCAGTAAGTCTCTCTCCTCTAAGGTCATAAAACTTCGCTTCAAACTTTGTGAATGATCTGCCACTTTCTCGTTCTGCAAAGGATTTGACCTGAAAGAAAGAATGAGTCGTTACGAATGGACTATAAGTGTCTCAATCACAAATGAGGGGTTATGACTTTGCTATTTTAACCATTCCCTCGTGATGAATCCCAATGGCAACCTTACAAGAGGTGTAGCCTCCCCTCCTACACAACTCCCCCCCCCCCCCCCCCCCCCCCCACACCACACCACACCAAAACAACATCAAAACCGCTTTGCATATCAAAACTACTTCGTCATATTAAAACGGCTTAGTCAGCTATATCTTTGAATTAAACATGACAATAAGATAAAAAGCGGAATACATCTGCATAATTATAAACTGATCGAACGCAACGAAACGTGCAGTCAATCATCAACTGCAGACACCCTTCTGCAGCTATCTCTTGTGGTCACGATATCTTATCAATATTAAATGCTGAATGATTGAAAGAAATAATACAAGAATAACTGAACTTTTGAAAAGAAAACATTTCAACTTAGTTCTATTCTGCATCATTTGGTCTGAATGATTTCGCGTGACACGAGCAAAATCGTACTATACGACCTTTCATCTCAGAAACACAAAAAAATTGTACAAGTTTTAGTTTAAGGGCCTTTTAACTTATATTAATACAGTATTTAGTTTCAATAAAAACTGTTATGAGCTATAGAGCAGGTTTTGGGCAACCAGTGACTACTTCGCCGAAATTTTCGTATTGATTGTCTGACTGTACGAATCAGTTGGTGTACAAAATTGAGAACCATTTAATTTACATAGGTAAAAGTTATTTGTACAAACCTCGTCACAAATGCTCTGTATTTCGGCATCAGCTGGATTCATCATTGGTACGGTATTGGAAGTTACAGGATCTAACGCTATGTTAGTAAGATGTCGTGTGAGAGCTGTGCTCAGCTGATTGATCACGAAGGGAAATGAGCTGGAGCGTCAAGATCAGGTCGCCTTAGGTCGACAAAATTGGAAAGCCAGTCGAGTGCAATTTTAACTCTTTGTAAAGACTTGCGTTACATCAACTTGCAATCAATTGGCTTTTTTGAAATATCTTTTTGATTTTTCTTTACTTTAATACCCTTATTTTGCTCCTTGCGTTCTGCATGACAGTAACGCAACACCCTTAACGTTACCGTTAGTAAAGGTTGATAGACGTCATTTCCCTTTTTGGATTTTTTTTGTTTTTTTGTTTTTGTTTTTGCACATTGGAAAACCTGGGGGCAAGGCAGGGATGCTCTTTGCACCTTATAGGGTTCTAAACCAGAGTAAAACTTGTACCTCTTAGGGTGTTTGTCAGGTGTAGTAAGATGCACAAAGTCATTAATTCAGGATATCTATTTTCAGTTCATCATCCATACCCAGATGTACAGAGGGTGAATAGCGCTATCTGATGAATAAATCTTATCCAGCGAATAAATTTATTGGATAACATCAACTACTTATCCTCTGGATAAAGATGTACAACCAGGGCCTGACTTCTGTCAAGTAGATTATATTAAAAGCCAACCACTTAGCAGCCTATGATGACAATCAAACACTGCCAACCAGAGAGTGTTCTATTACCCCCTTGCCTCTCGCTGTAGGATAGCATTCAGCTGATTGATATCAAATAATAGAATAGAGTGCTCACACTAAATCCGTTAAACAGATACTAATTTTTAGCACTAAATAGTGATGATTAAAAAATAGAAAACAAAGGATTCTGTATGAAATAGTACTAATTAGTACTATTTAATGTTCACGGTTTTAGTGCGTGCACTCTACTCTTTGGTTGGCAGTGTTTGCTTGTCATCATAGGCCGGTAATAAGATTCATTACATTCATTTAGGTGATTAATAACAAATATGCATAAACTAAGTAATTTATGGGGTGGTGTCCATTGGGATTTGGATGGGGGAGGTGGGGCAATCATTTTCTCTGGTAACAATTAGGGTGGCTATCATTTATTGCATGTCTGAAAGATATTTAGTTTTTACAAAGTCTGTAGTTTGGGGGAGTCACTAGGAACAAGTTAAGTTCTATTATTTATTTCATTTGAAAATACGAAAGTTTACGTGGTGCATAGATTTTGGGAGACATAAAAATTTTTATTACAGTATCGTTAAGAAATATATAATGTTTTTCAGTTCATGGGAAATTATTTTTAGTGGATGATTGCTCATATTAGAATTCATTCCATGGTATTACCAAGTATTAGAAGTAGGTTATTGGATCAGCCTCAGACTTGTCGACTTGAATACTATGGAGCTCTAGTGTGGATCCAGCATGAGGAAGCGACCTAAATACCCTAACGTGGACATAGGAATCCTCTCCTACATGAACCTTGAATACAAAATGAAATTCATTCAAATTCAGGTAGTTCAAGAAAATATCCATATCTTCCCCCATGAAGGAGATTGGAATTTCCAATGAGTAGACATGGTCTGAGGAGGGCACGCCATGACAAGTTATGGAATACAATTACTAGTAGTTCTTCTATATAATGAATAGAGCTGTGCATAAAATATTTTTGTGAAAAACTTTGTAAGAAATTGCACAACTTTGCACAAATTAGTAAGTTCAGTATACCTTGAGTAGACCATAGAACAACAAAACTGTACTTATTTGTACAGTTTTGTAGACGCTTGAAATATAATTGCTTTAAATTCTGCTTGGCTTGTGCCTTAGGTATCGAATTCAAAGTTTTCATTTTCTCCTACCTTGATGAAGAAATTTGTACCAGCGACCACTTGACTGGCGTAAAACTTGGCTTCAAATCTTGAAAACGATTTTCCTGCCTTCCCTTCAGCTGCAGTCTTTATCTGTGAATAAAACCAAAACCTTAGAATATTAGATACACTATAATTGAACTTTTAAATCTTAAACAAATTAAGCTTAAGATACAAGGAGATCTTTTTGTGGTACTATCGTCGTGTACGGATTAACGAAGTACGTCATAGGTTTCCGAACACACGAGTGTGACTTAGAAATTTTGCTTCTCCTCACTTAGAAAAAAAATTAAGTGAAGACACCAAGAATCGAACTCGGTACCTTCGGCACCAAAGAACTACTACAATGCCAACCCCAACCCTAACCCTAAACCTAACCCCTAGACCACGAAGCGAATTCGGTTGGGTGTTCTCATTTTTTAAGTCATATTTAAACGATGTATCATCAGCGCGTGCACATAAATATTTATTATAGTTCAATTCATGCTATCGTAGGGTACGACTACTAGCCGATTACTCGAAATTTGAATTTGAATAGAATTCCCCTGACAATTCCCGTACGAGACGATACAACCCTTTTTGTAATAAGCTTTACATAAGACGAATAAAAGCTTTAAAGTATTTACGGATTTTGAACCAACCTCGTCACAGATTTTCTGTATTTCGGCATCAGCAGTTTTCTGATCTGTTAAACCACCACAAGACATACTGAATAAAGTTTTTAAGTACTTCAAAAGTGAGTCTTTTTAATATTTCAAAGAATAAGAAAAGCCCCTCCTTAGTCTCACGCTTGTCATGTGAGATGGTATGATAAATACAGCTTTTGTCGAGGCGTTCCTGGAGGAGGTGGAGAGAAGTCTAGGATTGAAAACACAGGAAGACCAACATCTCGCTCTCTACCTTCCTTGCCTTCGTCTCATTTTCTCGCAATAGATTAACAAACATCCACGGTATAAGATCCTGAGCTAACATCTGGGCTGATTTAAGTCAGCGCACAGCTAACGTATGTCGAAAAAGACTATTCCACCTTCCATCATAACAAACTGATGTACAACAAAACATATGAAGCAATAAACAGCTTACCTCACAGTGAAGGCCCTATTAGGGGGTACCTAGTACTATAGTTCGTGGTTTTCTTGTCGCCGTAATTTCGAGGCCATGTCGCAATCAATTGCAGGCACGTAAGTAGGTCGGTAGGTCGGTAGGTCGGTAGGTGGGTAGGTCGGTAGGTCGGTAGGTCGGTAGGTGGGTAGGTGGGTAGGTGGGTAGGTGGGTAGGTGGGTAGGTGGGTAGGTCGGTAGGTCGGTAGGTCGGTAGGTCGGTAGGTCGGTAGGTCGGTAGGTCGGTAGGTCGGTAGGTCGGTAGGTGGGTAGGTGGGTAGGTGGGTAGGTGGGTAGGTCGGTAGGTCGGTAGGTCGGTAGGTCGGTAGGTCGGTAGGTCGGTAGGTCGGTAGGTCGGTAGGTCGGTAGGTCGGTAGGTCGGTAGGTCGGTAGGTCGGTAGGTCGGTAGGTCGGTGGGTCGGTAGGTCGGTAGGTCGGTAGGTCGGTAGGTCGGTAGGTCGGTAGGTCGGTAGGTCGGTAGGTCGGTAGGTCGGTAGGTCGGTAGGTCGGTAGGTCGGTAGGTCGGTAGGTCTGTAGGTCGGTAGGTCGGTCGGTCGGTAGGTCGGTAGGTCGGTAGGTGGGTAGGTCGGAAGGTCGGTAGGTCGGTAGGTCGGTAGGTCGATAGGTCGGTAGGTCGGTAGGTCGGTAGGTCGGTAGGTCGGTAGGTCGGTAGGTCGGTAGGTCGGTAGGTCGGTCGGTCGGTCGGTAGGTCGGTCGGTCGGTCGGTCGGTAGGTCGGTCGGTCGGTCGGTCGGTCGGTAGGTCGGTAGGTCAGTAGGTCGGTAGGTCGGTAGGTCGGTAGGTCGGTAGGTAGTATTTGTTGAAACAATATACTTCTCAATCGTCAACCTTAACACCAACTCTTCGAGAAGTTTATTAACTTTTACTTTAATACTGTTTACAAAATGTAATATCGCATAGAAGCTAAGTGATTGAAGAGAATACATGTACCAATAATATCCACACGTTTTACAGTTAACAAGCTACTTCACTAATCGGTAGGTTTTTTTTATGGCAAATATGTGCTAACTTTTATCATCATTAATTAATGTTATTATTTTTCCTTTCTTTGTCTGTAGCTGCGCTTATACTGCCCACCAATCTATGACAAAATAAACAATTAGATAGTTAAGTAATTAATGGTTGTTTGGATGGATGGATGGATGGATGGATGGATAAATGGAGGGAGGGAGGGAGGGAGGGAGGGAAGGAGGGAGGGACTCATGGATGCATGGATGCATGGATGGATAAATGGAGGGAGGGAGTGAGGGAGGGAAGGAGGGAGGGATGCATGGATGCATGGATAAATGGATGGATAAATGGAGGGAGGGAGGGAGGGAGGGAGGGAGGAAGGGAAGGAGGGAGGGAGGGATGGATGGATGGATGGATAAATGAAGGGAGGGAGGGAGGAATGGTGTATTTGTGTTTTATTATGTACGATCGTCATATATAATTACATGTCAATCAATGCAAATCTAACATTTCCTCCCTTCTTAGTTATGAATCACTGTGATAGAAAAAATAATTCAATAATGTCTCTGAATGTTCATATCTATTATGACTGTCCTAATATTGTTCATACATATAACGTTTTGGTGGGCTTCTGTGCCTTGTTGGGTATCGATGTCCTTTGCCTTGTCCTTCTTGCGTCATGTTGCTCTTAGCGGGGGTAACTTTCTTGCTTGTCTGGGTTGTGCTGACTGATGGCTGTTCTACTGCTGATGGGCAGACATCTTCTGCTGGTCTTGGTTGAGGGTCGCTTTGATTTTCATCATGCTTCCTTTCTTGGATTTGGTCTGTGTGCCTTCTCCAATAACTTCCAGCTTCTGTTTTGACTTCATACATCAATGGTCCTAGTTGTGTGTTGATGGTTCCATTAACCCACTTGTCTTGTCCTCTGTAGTCTCGAACTGTCACTGGCTGTCCATCATCAAACAAGCGTATAGGTGTTTTCTTCTCAAGTGCTTTCTTCATTTGTTTCTTCTGCACTGTGCTTTTTACATCTGGCTTCATCAAATCCAGACGTGAACGTATGTTTCGACCAAGGAACATTTTGGCTGGTGTTTCGTTAGTGGTAGCATGAGGTGTGTTGCGGTACATCAGTAGGAAATTTGCTATCTTCTTGTTTAAAGAGGCTGATTCTGATTTCATTGCCTTCATACTCTGTTTGAAGGTTTGCACGAATCTTTCTGCTTGTCCATTCGTTGCAGGATGGAACGGTGCTGATCTAAAATGGTGAATCCCATTGCTCTTCATGAATGCTTGAAATTCCTCTGACGTGAATTGCGGTCCGTTGTCAGAAACGAGCTGCTGTGGTACGCCGTTTCTTGCGAATACTGAGCGTAGTACCTCAATAGTGCTTGTTGCTGTGATCTTGTTCATTGGAAACACCTCTGGCCATTTAGAGTGTGCGTCGACTATAATCAAAAACTGTTTGTTCATAAAAGGTCCAGCAAAATCGATATGGATGCGTTCCCAAGGTGAACTTGGCCATTCCCAGGGGTGGATGGGTACCTTTGTTGGGTTGTTTCGTACTTTGTTACAACCAGAGCAGGTTTTGGTTATCTGTTCAATTTCGGAGTCGATTCCTGGCCACCAGATGTGACTTCTAGCGAGGGCTTTCATTTTCACTACGCCTAGGTGAGTTGAATGGATGACCTCCAATACTTGTTTCCTTAGGGTGTCTGGAATGATTACTCGTATTCCCCACATGAGACATCCCTGATACGTTGTGATTTCATCTCGACGATTGTAGTACGCCAGTAGTAACTTGTCGTCTGGCTTAGTTGACCATCCAAACATGGTCTGTTCATAGACTCTACTTAAGGTCTTGTCTCTTGTTGTCTCTCGTCTGATTGTTGCGCTTGTCACTGGTAACTGTTCAAACTGACTTAAGTGAAAAATGTCAACAGCTTCTTCCTTTTGACCCTCTGGGGTTACTTCGAACGGTAGTCTTGAAAGGGCGTCAGCGTTAGTGTGTCGCTTAGTGTTCCTATACTCTATGTCGTAAGTATAGCCTGATAGAAACATAGCGTATCGCTGTAGTCTTGTAGCTGTGGTCACTGGTATGCCTTTGGTTGGGCTGAAGATGGTTACTAGTGGTTGATGATCCGTAACCAACGTAAACTGTCTTCCGTAAAGGTAGGTGTGGAATCGTTTGATTCCAAAGATGATTGCTAATGCTTCTTTGTCAATTTGAGAGTAGTTTTTCTCTGCTTTCGTTAAGGTGCGAGAAGCGAATGCTATTGGTCTTTCTTGTCCATCGATGATATGGGACAGAACTGCGCCGACTCCATATGGTGACGCGTCGCATGCTAAGCGGATAGGCTTCTTGGAATCATGATGACACAATACCAAATCTGACGTGACCATCTCTTTTACCTTCTCGAAGGCTTTGTCACATGCTTTCGTCCACTGCCATGCTTTACCTTGTTCCAGTAGCTGGTGGAGTGGTCTCATTACCGAGGCTAGGTCTGGTAGAAATCTGTGGTAATAATTTACGAGGCCAATGAATGCGCGAAGCTGAGTGACATTCTTTGGTGCTGGAGTATCACGCACTGCTTTAATCTTCTCCTCTGTCTTGTGTATGCCGTGCTTGTCTATCTTGTGTCCACAGTATTCGATCTTATCTTGGAAGAACTGGCATTTGTCTAGGTTGACCTTGAGTTGGTACCGTTGCAGACGGCTCAACACACTATCCAGATTGTTAAAATGTTCGGTATTGTCCTTACCAGTTATTATCATGTCATCTAGGATGCATTGGACTGATGGTATTCCTTGCAGAATCTGTTCCATAGTCCTCTGCCATATTGCTGGTGCAGACGCGATTCCAAACAACATCCGGTTGAACTGGTATAGACCCTTGTGCGTATTCACAGTTAAATACTTCTTTGAGTTTTCTTCCATCTCCATGTGTAGGTAGGCTTGCCTCAAATCGATCTTTGTGAACTTTTCTCCATCTGCTAACGATGCGAACACATCTTCTATCCTGGGTAACGGGTACTGGTCCACTGCAAGCTGGGGATTAACTGTGAGCTTAAAGTCTCCGCAGATTCTTACTCTTCCGTTTTTCTTGAGTACGGGAACTATGGGTGTGGCCCATTCGCTTGTTGCCACCTTGGATATTATTCCCATTTTCTCTAGCTCGTCTAATTCTCGCTCCACCTTTGGTCTCAAGGCATATGGTAGTTGTCTGGCTTTCAGAAATACTGGTTGCGGTTCCTCTTTGAACTTTAATGTCGCCTTGATGTCCTTCACTTTTCCAATTCCTTCTTCAAAGACTGTTGGATATTTGTTTAAGATATTGTCTAGTGCGTTGTTGGTACTTGCAGGTTCCTTATTCAGTGTTAACACGTTGTTTATCTTTTTCCATTCTAACTGTATCGCTGCTAACCAATCTCGGCCAAACAGTGCTGCTGTGCCTCTCTCGACTAGATATAATTCGAGGTTTTTCTCTTGATTGCTGTACTTTACCTTGACGCGTGTGATTCCTAACGGATGAATTTTCTCTCCTGAGTAGGTTTTTAAAACAACTTTTGTGGGCTCAATTTTAGCCTTGCCGACTTGCTTCTCAAATTCATCTTTAGACATGACTGAAACTGCTGATCCTGTGTCAAGCTCCATTGATACTTTCTTTTCATTAATATTTAATGGTAGTTGAATAGGCTTAGTTTTCTTCTCTTTTATCGAATTAATGTCTAAGCTTCCTACGGGAAGTTCATTGTCGCTGTCCGACTCGTCTTCGCTATCGGCATTGTTATCGAGGGCGTGTACATTCCGGCGTGTATGGCGGCGTGTTTGTTGTCTGCGTTTAGCTAAACATGCTTTCTCGATATGTCCTTTCTTCTTGCAAAAATAACATGTAGCTTCTTTATGTTTACATGAATTAGATGAATGACCTGGTTTATCACATCTAAAACACGTATTATCTCTTGGTTTAAGCTGATTTTCGGTTGGTTTTCTAGGCTTTGCTTTAGCTATCTTGTTTACACCAACTTCTTTGTGCTTACCTTGTAATTCAATGGCGTCTTTCGCGGCCATTTCCATTGCTACGGATATTGCGATAGCTTTTTCCAGTGGTAACGTAGATTCTGAAAGCAATCTTTTCTGTATTCCGGTATTACGGATTCCACATACTAATCTATCTCTGAGTGTGTCGTTCAGGTTATCGAAGTTGCAGTGAATCGCCAACTTCCTTAGTTGTGCTACATAGTCGTTTATAGTTTCTCCTTCGTCTTGCATTCTTGTATGAAATCGGAAACGTTGAGTGATTACAGACGGTTTAGGCGATAGTTGTCTCTCCAAAAGGTGTACGATGGTATTATACTCAAGCTCAGAAGGCTTTTCTGGAGCTGCTAAATTCCGTAAGAGATTATAAGTTTTACTTCCAAGTAGCGTAAGAAGCGCGGGAACTTTCTTCTCTGTTTTGATCTCGTTGACTGTAAAATATTGTTCCAAACGCTCGATGTAGGCACTCCATGTTTCTGTAGCTTCGTCGAATGGTTCTATTCTTCCAATAAAGGCCATTTTTGTTTGTGAAAACCAAGGAAATCTCACATTATTTCAAGAAGAAGTCCTCCGAATTTTTACAATGTGGCCATCCTCGTCGCCAGTAATTGTGGTGTATTTGTGTTTTATTATGTACGATCGTCATATATAATTACATGTCAATCAATGCAAATCTAACAAATGGATGCATGGATGGATGGATGGATGGATGGATAAATGAAGGGAGGGAGGGAGGGAGGGAGGGAGGAATGGATGCATGGATGCATGGATGGATGGATGGATAAATGAAGGGAGGGAGGGAAGGAGGGAGGGAGGGAGGGATGGATGCATGGATGCATGGATCAACTTACTATCCCAATTAATGACAACTCTTGGCAATCAAATTGTTAAGAAACCGTGGTCCGCTTAAATCAGAAAAGTTGTCTGTTATGATAACATTATTTTCAACTCCTCCAGCAATGGTTTTCAACTCATGAGGGTCAATATCTACGCCAACACCAATGGAAATGATTTTGGCGCCCAGAGACTGAAATAAGAACAAAAAGGAAAAGAGGATAAGAATAAATTGAATATATAATAATGGATGGATGGATGGATGGATGGATGATGCACCTACCCTCAGACTACTGGCAGGACCATGGACTGTGTTACTTCCTCCCCACGTCATACCGTCAGTCATTACAACACAGGTTATAGGAACATTGGGTCTCTTTTGGAGCTTGACGATTTTATCCGCAGCACATTTTAAGGCCAGATCGGTTCGTGTTGATCCACCGGTGTACCTTAGAGAGTCACAGTACTTCGGACAAAAATATAAAAAGAAAAACGATTGCTTCGATATTCTAGCTTTGTGTGACCTGTTAATTTGTGTCACACACTCTCCGCCCTATTTGCGGCTCATATTGATAGCAGACGTCTTCGTCTATCCATCACCAACACCCGGCACCACCATCATCATCACCGACAATATCACCATCATAATCACCATCACCACCACCATCACTATCACCATCACCATCACCATCACCATCATCATCATCATCATCACCATCATCATCACCATCATCATCATCATCATCATCACCATCATCACCATCATCATCACCATCATCACCATCATTATCATCATCATCATCACCATCATTACCATCATCACCATCATCATCATCATCACCATCGTCACCATCATCACCATCATCATCATCATCATCATCATCATCATCCTTCTCAACAACTGCTCCGAAAGTCTGGAACACTTTACCAGTGATAATGTTTAACTCTTTAAAAACAGATTCGAAACGTTTCTTTTCAATTCAGCATATAACTGTACTTAATTTTTATTATTGTTATCCTTATTTTATTAATCAGAAAAACTAACGCAGATAGATTTTGACGTTTTGATGACATCCTGTCTTTATTATTAAGAAACTAACTGAAAAATATTTAGTCTTTATTTTATTTGTGCATTTTAACCTATATTTCAACCTTGAACAATTTCTTTAAAATAATTTTTCCCATTTTCTATTGACTGTATATAATATCATTATCAAGCGCTCTTAAATATTGTATAGCACGAGCGCTATATAAAGTTTAGTAGTTATTATTATCATTAATCATTGTTACATACTTTTTTCAAGCTTTCTTTGTTCTTCTTGGCGCTCTCATTCCAGTCCAAGACCTGTTGGCATTTTTCATCGTAGGTCACGATGCCAATCCTTGTACCGTCAGTGAAGTCAAAACGATCCATGAAGCTTTTGATAAATTTCTGGGTTTGCCTAAACCCTTTTAATTTGACACTCCCAGATACGTCAATGACAAGTACAACATCGGCGACGGTTTTGCAACTCGCTACTTCTATTCAAACAGAAAAGATTATGGGCATATAATTTGTTCTATGTCATGGTTGTGTGCTTGTGAAAGCGGAAAACACGTCGAAAATATTCGTGTTTAAGGTATAGGAGGGTTACATCAATTGAAGAACATGACCAAGGGTAGGGGTAGAATATCCCATGCTTAAGGTATGGGAGGGTTACATCAATTGAAGAACATGACCAAGTGTAGGGGTAGAATATCCCATGCTTACGGTATGGAAGGGTTACATCATTTGGAGCACGTGGCCAAATTACTAAATAAAATGGAGCTCTGGAATACACAAAAATATGGCTCTCACCTTCTTCTTCTTGCTCCTTTTCAGGTGCAGCACCTACGGCAACTTCTTCTTCTTCTTCTTCCATTTCTTCTTCTGGGGCACCTCCAACTGGTGCGCCTGCGAGAACGGCAGGAACCGAAGTTTCAATCTGTCGTAAAGAAACATCAAATCTTATTGACTATCCTGGAACAACCTCTGGGCGGATCAAAGTCAGGGCACGGCTGACTCTCAGATCGAATTGGAATTTAGCGTGTAACTTTTACGGAGGGATAAAAACGGAGAGCCCTTAATGCGGAGCAATTACACGGAGCAATTTTCTCTGCAAATTGTCTTGCAAGAGCGTTGCGACACAAGTTGCAAGAGAGTGTCTACACGGTGCAAGGGAGACGTAATCTTAGCAAAAAGTAGAAACGAATTATACTTTTGGCAACAATTGCTGCACTTTTCTCGCAACATTTTTCAAATTGCGCTGTAGGTTACACACTGCAATGATCCATGCCACTTGTGTCGCAACGCCGTTGCGAGACAAGTTGGAGAGAAAACTGCTCCGTGTAAAATAATTTTTGTGCCTTTAGAAAAACTTTTGAATCAACAAAATCATAAGAGAGCACTGACAAGCTCTACTCAGCAACATGTGATGCCGAGTTCTTACCTAACCCTCCCTTCCTTTGTTTATAACGAACAAACGGCCTCACCCTCCAGTACCTTATCTATAGCAACTTTATTTACCGTATAAAAAAAGGGTCGATATTGGGGACCAATACAATTGCTGCCATCAGGAGCGATTAGCTGTGCAGCCTGAGTTATTGGTCCAGAACACTTGGACACGTCGTCAAGAGGATTCCTGTGTTTGTCATGAGAAGATCATAAATGATTATCAATCGCAGGCATGTAGTCCATGGAGGTTTAAAGTAGGGATATGGTTGTAATAGATTGTGTGTTGTGACTGGGATATGGATTGGATGTGACTGGGATGGATTAGATGTGACTGAGATGGATTGGATGTGACTGAGATAGTTTGGATGTGACAGAGATGGATTGGATGTGACAGAGATGGATTAGATGTGACTGGAATGGATTGGATGTGACTGAGATAGATTGGATGTGACTGAGATGGATTGGATGTGACTGGAATGGATTGGATGTGACTGAGATGGATTGGATGTGACTGAGATGGATTGGATGTGACTGGAATGGATTGGATGTGACTGAGATGGATTGGATGTCACTACAATGGATTAGATGTGACTGACATGGATTGGATGTGACTGAGATGGATTGGATGTGACTGCAATGGATTAGATGTGACTGAGATGGATTGGATGTGACTGGGATGGATTGGATGTGACTGGGATGGATTGGATGTGACTGGGATGGATTGGATATGACTGAGATGGATTGGATGTGACTGAGATGGATTGGATGTCACTGCAATGGATTAGATGTGACTGACATGGATTGGATGTGACTGAGATGGATTGGATGTGACTGCAATGGATTAGATGTGACTGACATGGATTGGATGTGACTGACATGGATTGGATGTGACTGGGATTGATTAGATGTGACTGAGATGGATTGGATGTGACTGATGTACTTACTGAATCAAATAGCTTCCCAAATCTCCCCGTTGTGATAAACAAAGTCCTTGGCTGTCTACTCCAAACCATGTGTGTCCTTTAGCAAGATTTAATTGCCGACACCGACACAGTAGACTGTTTAGAAAGGAATAATAATTATTATGTCTGAGGATATATGTGCAATATTGCGTGACAAACCCAAGATACAAAACGCGATAATCCGTGTCGATGCAACTGTAACACACTCTTATCGCGTGACAATTCACGAGAACTTATTTTGACATTGTTATTCAGTATTAGAAGTAATCAAGACTCACTCGTGCTCGTAAGCATTAAAGTTGTCCCAGTCAACAATATTCCTGTTCCTGTCATCAATAGCTATCGAGAGGTTAACATGCACACCAGTACTACACCCGATCTTTTTCCACAGCTTTGGGCAGGTCTGGTACGTAATCTCAGCTGAAAATGACAGAAAATAATATAAACACAAATAATTTCTTTACGTAGTTTTTCCAATTTCAGACCACGTTCATTCTCTTCAAAATAAGATTTTTTGTTTGAGCAGGGGCGTTGCATTATGTTTTACGTTTTCTTGTTATAAGGAAAAACAAATTTAAATTACTGTGTACATCCTAAAAAGCCGCCATGTTGTTGCCACGAAAGGGGAAGTGGGAGGGGAGGGTGGGGTGGTCCCCTTGGGTCCCCTGTGCATACGGCCTTGTTGAGTTATATCCATATTCACGTGTTTTTTACGTGTTGCTAATGTTTATCAGAAAAAAAGGGGGGGGAGGAATCCACAATTTTTGGAAGAAGCTACAAGCCTTGCTTAGGAGGGATCGTAGTTTTTTGCATGACTTTAAGGGGTGTTAAGAATTATTTTGGACATTTCAAATTTTCACCTGCCCTCCCCCCCCCCCCCCCCCCCCCCCCTTTGCCATACAATATGAACACAGCCTAAGGTTTGTTTGTTTGGGGAAATTAGAGGTTTGAAAGTTGGAATTTTTGGGAAGGAAGACATGTTGGTGAAAAGTACTTACAAGGTAATAAGCAAGATGACAATTGTATGGCACCCAACAACAGAATCGTCAAGAAAAACACTAGGAAAAAAAGGTTTAGAACATGTTAAAGAAAGGGACGGATTGCATAATGGAGGATTGGAAGAAATCGCAAAAATATGGGCAAGTTAATATATAATGACCAAAATTAAAAGTATACAAATTCTTGGTTTTAAGTACTTTTGTGCATTTTTTTTTTCTTTATTTCTTTTTTCTTTTTCTTTTTTTTTTTTTTTTTTTTTTTTTTTTTTTTTCTTTTTCTTTATATATATATATATATATATAGCAAATTTATCTGTAAATGTAAATTCAACCTACCAATAAAGAAATGACAAACAAAACAACTGTTTTTTGATAAATTACTGACACAATAAAGTCAATGTTTTCATGTTTTTGAGCTTCTCATGACCAACGTAGCTTTTGAGTACCATGACAACGCCAGGTTGCCATAGATAATAATAAATGTCAGATTGCGCTTAATTTTCCCTTGAGCGGAAATTCGATTTTTAAGGGCTATTATATTGTTTTTTCAAAAACATTCTAAAAGAAAATGATTTAAAATGTATAGCTTAGAAGAAACGAAATTGATACTAAGAGATGTGTGATCGTGCCAAGGAGCATGAAATGCACTCCTTGGATATTAAGAGGATGGAAGGAAAGATGAAAACGAAAAAATTAATGCATACTGAGAAAACTGTGTTCAAGTATTTTCTCGTCCATTTAGTCTAAATTTGAAAAGAAATGGGGAAAAGGGAGATGGAAACTTTTTTGAAAAGCCCTTTTTTTAAATTACACTGGTATAAAAAAATTCAAAGTAACCTATTTTTCTACTTAGTTAGCTATAGTTTATTTGAAAATCTATTTACACTCGCAAATGGATAAAAACATCCCTAGATTTCATTCTAAAACTAATTTGTAGCTTTGGAATTGGAAAACTTAATCGACTTTAACATCAGTAATGGAATCTAGACGTTTTACTAGATTATCCAAAATTGGAAAATAAATAGTCTTAAATGTAAAACATATGACCTTGGTAAAAAATTTTTAAAGAGCTGAAAAACTATAATACGAACTAATCTTTAAGTTTAAACTTATAGGATGTATAATGAGTTAAAAATTAGAAAATGTTCCAGAGGCGGACTCGTTAATTTTGTTCCCCAAAAACATGCACCAAAACAGAGAAAATAGAATAAAGTTTTTGAATAACTTCTTGTGAAAGAAAGATAGAAATGTCATTTTCTTCTAAAAAATTAAAAATGATTCTCTAGAAATACTTACTTTTGCGAGGTCGCCAAATTAACGATTCCAAACTTGTCCTCAATATACCTCGCTCCTTTACTAACAAACAACTCAGCTTCCTCGATAAGAGGAAATCTTTTTTCCTAAGGATTCTAGCTCTATCTTACGTTACCTTGCAACGACAAGCACGTTGCAATGTTACCATGGTGACACGGAGCACGTTGCTATGCGTTGAAAGAATGTAGTAATCATTTTTAGTAGAGTTGGTTTTCTGCTATTGATGGCCCATTGATGATGTTAAAATACTTTCTAATGACTCTTTAATGAGCTTATTGATTATATATCTGATTATATTATTTTCAAATTTGACTTCAAAAAAAATAAGAAAATAAAAACAATTCCCCTTACCCTTCTGAGATTTTGTTTCAGCATTTGTTTTGCTATTTATTATATTAAGCTATGAGATCTTTTTGTCTAGTTTATTTTTGTTGTCCAATATTACAAGTTTATTCTTATTTCAAGTGAGCTTCTAGATCCCAGTAAGGATGTAGGATTTTTTCTAGGGGGGTGCACCATCCAGGAATTTCGTTTTAGGAGGGGGTACATCTTTTGCTTACAAACTCAAACACCAATAATGCAGTAGATATCAGCACATCTGGGGGGAAGGGGGGTGCGCTCCCCCTACACCCCTCCCCTAAATCCGATCCTGGATCTCCTTTTTGTTAAGGATAATCCCACGATGTTCCCAAACTTTTTCTCCTTGTTTCTTCCTCATCAAAACAGTGAACAGCCTGGATGTTAGAATAACAGTGCGTATATCATGACTATATAGAGAGTACAGGATAGGGTTAAGACTAGATGATAAAACCATTAGACCAAACGTTATCAGATCCCACGCAAGAGAACGTGGATACTTTAGAAAACTCCTGCCCAGAAAAACAGACCTTGGAATCCAACAGCCGACAAAACACAATGTCACCGCTAAACAAGAGCGAAACGCTTTATTTATTCTGGATTTACCTGTTTTTCTGGTTTTGCCAGTTTTTCTGGTTTTACCGGTTAGTCCTGCTATTTGGATGTCAGTAACTTGGGTTTGACGATTGCAGGCTTCACGGTAAATGCGACAATAGGCAAATAGTACCGTTAATATTACGATTATCATGCAAGAAATTAAGAACGTCGAGAACTTCGAGTCACTAGAAGACGCAGTTATTCCTGGGGAGAGATACCAAACAAGCCGCACCAAGTGTATTATGGGTAATGCCCAAATAAGGACATAAGCAAATTTGATGGTCTTGGAATTGACTTTAGAAGCATATGTCAGTGGATGAATAATAGCTTGATATCTATCGTAAGTGAGCCCACAGATACTTAGAAAAGCGGTACTTAGGAGGTAATCTGCCAAAACGACCATGAAACGGATTTCTATTGGTGGAGGAGAAGAAAGATAGCACGTGATCTTCCAAGGTATGACGAGCCCACCAATCAGAAGGTCCGCTAAAGCAAGACACATGAAAAATGAATTTCCCACGCTTCGAAGATGCTTGTGTTGGAAAAACAATGCAAAAACACCAAGATTGAAAAAGATGCTGAAGACACTCGTCAGTACATACCACGTGATGAAGAACCAAGACGTCCATTTTGGTACATGTTCTGACAAAATGGAAACGTTTATGGCGCTGCATTGAATATCATCCAAAGACGACGACCCGTTCTTCATTGGCATTTATGGAAGAAATTCGAAATTGTTCTCTAGTTTCGTTACAAAATTTAGTCAATGGAAAAAGAGAATTCCAAAATTTTTAAGCTGGCAGAATGTTGCGTCTAGTGTTAGTTATAACGCTTCCACTGACGTGTTTATATCCTTTGCCGAAAAACTACACCAATTTTTAAAACATTTCCAACAGAATTTGAATTATTCTCGACCACTGTCTCTTACAATTGCTAAAGAAATGAGTACTGACAACGTACTGAAGCTAGCCCTAGCTATATCTGGACTAACATGCTAAATCGGAGTACGATTTATTGGTTTTACGTATTGAGATTACTTAATAGCCGGGCAAAAAGCTCGTCCTTTCATTTCAAATGAATAGAGGCAAATGTCAGAACTGATTGGTATTTGGTTCCTGTAATTAAAAAACCTTAAATAGAGAAAAGGAAATGAAGTTTTAGACCTTGTCAACTACTCATCAAGTAGACCTTGATGGCTCTTGATGAATCGTTCTCGCGCGATGATTGTCATTCAAAACCTTACATAGAGAATCACAGCTTTCTAAGACTTGTAGGATGTCAAGTCTATCAAGCTATAATTTTCTACAGATATTTTATGTCTAAGAAGAAATGAAGAGAAATGAATTAAGAGAGAATTAAAGTTTCACTCTGTTTCGCTATGCGTTTTTTTCCTCAGTGAACAAACAATGCAGAAAAACGTAAAGACGTAAATTATACAAATCTACACAAAATGAAATCCCAGGTTAAATTGAAAAACTTAATTTTCTGTAACGATTGATAATGCAATAGGCGTTTTGCAATAGATTGACACGTTATTGTTACTGGATCGATGGCAAAAAAATTTGACTTCCTTTATTTAAAAATATTTTTCTGAATTACTGATGTCGTATCCAAAACCTTTTCAAAAATACTTTTTCTCCCTTGTAAAGTTCTCCTTTGGATTTCAGTTTGTCTTGCCATCCAGCAAATCCTTCCCCAAGGGACCTTCGGCTGAATTGATATATTCGTTATTTAAGTTATATATCAGTGACTGTTTGTTGCAAGTAGCCCATTGACGTCATCTGGGAAATGAGCTGATTGCGGAAAAGACCATTTGAACAGCAGTTCATTTGAGATAATTCCTTTAATACGCAGTAGTCACAATCAAAAATGTTTAGTGAAAATTAATGATTTCCAGGTGCTAAAACTGTCCATCGTCTAACAATTATCTATCATATGAAACATGCGTTCCAACATATAATTGACGGTGTAGTTTTCTCCAAGACTCGAAGAAAAAAGATGAAAAAAAGAAAAAATAAAGAGGAAGAGAGAGAAACAATAGCAAGATTGAAGGAAAGGAAGAAGAACAAAAATAGAAACACAGAAAACAGAAATAAAAAACAAAATACGTGTAGGATATCAGAAGCTAGTTGCCACAGCAACTCCATGAGCCCACAGTCGTCCACGTGTTAGAGCCAGCGGCCATCAAATGAATTCCAGCCCCTGAAGCTGAAAATGAGGAAAGTACAAGATTATATTGCCCTGGCAACGAAATGTCATGCGAGAAAGCAATCCATCCATCCATCCATCCATCCTTCCATCCGTCCGTCCGTCCGTCCGTCCGTCCGTCCGTCCGTCCGTCCGTCCGTCCGTCCGTCCGTCAAAACAGAGATCTCTGCGATAAATAGCTGCCAACCTACCTCCCCATTTCATTCCATTGGCTGAGGTGATGGACAAAAATGCCGGAGGACTGGTACTCGTAACATTATCAGGGATACCGCTGGCCATAGTCAGCGCATACTTCTGTCTCATTTTGTTGTAAAGCTCACTCGAAACAACAACCCACGTGTCGCCTTGATCATTGCTTCTGTAGTAGTTCATGCTTCGATCTAACCCGTAAAGATGGCGAAGTGTTGGGTTGTACGCCACAATACTGATGATAAAAGATTCGATTCCTGCAACCATTCCGACAAATTACGAAAAGAAGAAGAAAAGAAAAGATTAAAGAAAAAGAAAACAAAGAGAGAAAGATGAAAGATGTTTTTGGCGCCAAAGTTTCCCGCCGAATTCACAGGAATTCCATCTAGTATATATAAGCTATTAATAATAATAGCTATTAATCTCAACGCCTCTTACAATAGGATTATTTATATATACATTAAAAATACATCTCTATTATTGACTGAACCATTTTATTTCCAATATGGAACAAAACTCAATATTAGTGATACAATGATATTGTAAAATCGAGTGCGAAATTTAACAGATAAATAAGAGAAGAGGACCTTGAAGAGAAGCGATTCAAGAGTCAAGAAAAATACGTTTTTTTAACCAATCACAAATTATTTTTTATTGTAGTTAACACATTGGAAAATATTTCAAGTAACGTGTTTGTACATACCATTCCATTCCTTGCCGTCCCTTGTCGATAAGCAGCTACTTTCAAATCTATAAAGAAAAAGAAAAAATGGACCTTAATGAAAGGAAAGAAGACATTTGTGCACAATCAAAGCTAAGACTGAGCAAAGGCGAACTCGAAATTAGAGTATTTTACAACTGTAGCCTTGGAATGGGAAATAGGTAAGATTCAATTCTCTATATTTTATTTCTTGGACTTGGACTAAAGTCAAACGTCGAACTTCACATGAGCCGAACCTAATGACATCAAAGAAGACCGCCTTGTTGTCCATTGTTTTGATTAGGTTCGGCTCATGTGAAGTTTGACGTTTGACCTGAGCCTTAGAAGTTTGGCTTTACAATAGGACGCCGTTCTTGGGTCTAAAAATCCTTGAACTCATCGTTCTACGCTACAGTGATTACCTGTTGGCCGTGTACATGCATACAAACAGTAGGTTAGAAGACGGGTCCAGAATGAACGAGCGCCGAGAATACTCTGAAAGACCTAATAAACAAAGAAAAGAAAAATTTTAATTGACTGAGAAATGAGTGGGAAACTGGGTGCTAGCCAGCCGCTTGGAGACTGGGCAAAGCATTTGGGTAGACAGGACTGGGTTAGGGTATGTCCAAAATAATGTTACCCAATAACAGAGCAAAAACATTAAAGTTTTGTATCTATTTTTAAAGTAGACAAAAAATAAAAATAAAAAAAGAAAGAAAGAAAGAAAGACGAAAAAATAAAAATGAGTAGGTATGATATTTAGGTCACCCATCCATGTACTAACCTCCCTTAACCGGGCTTGACTCAGTAAAGTCGATGCCCACGTTTTTTCCACTGGACCACGGTTCCAGGTGAATCAGCATAACAATAGCCGTGAAAACAATGCACCGGATAGACTAGACTTTTTAACATTATTTTTTCAACCGATTCCGTGCGTGGCAGAGATGCAAGGGATTAGCCGATATGGTCTGGGGGCCGGCTGGTCTCTCCCCTGATGCTTCGGCTAGAACATTTTCTTGCGTAATTCGTACACCCAAGGGCAGAAGGATTTAATCGCCGTCAGGTCCGAAGTCCATACGACGCCTCAGCTCTGCGGATGTCTAGGGGGTATGGCAAAGTGGAATCGATTTTTGCTTTTTGATTTCTGATGGATGTGAGTTCGAATCTCACACTATTCAGATATTTTTTTCATTGTTCATTCTTTTTTTCTTTATCCCTGGTAATCTTTTTAGAGTGAACTACTATTCATGATTGCTTATTTACACCAGCTTAACATCAAAAGTCAAACAATTGCAATACGAAAAATCGAGCTGTTCTTTGACTGGTTTGAAATGCTTTATAGGAACAGTTAACTGACAAGACTTTCTAGAGTGAAGTCATAAAACCCGTGCAATAGATATTAGACTAACACACTTTAGTAGACCCTAATTCCATTGTTTTCTTTTGTGTCTATTTGACTAGAGTGAAGTCATTTAACCCGTGCAATAGATATTAGACTAACACACTTTAGTAGACCCTAATTCCTTTGTTTTCTTTTGTGTCTGTTTGACTAGAGTGAAGTCATTACACGTCGACTAGTAATTTTTATTTCACGGGTTTAATGCCTTCACTCTATTCCACATGGTTTCTCTAATATTTTTTCTCTATATTGGTATTATTTCCGTTGATATGTAACTGCATGGGTTTACTGTCTACCCAATAGGGTGTTTTCCAGCCTCCGCGCGACAAATACGCCAGGTCACCCAGCAAAATGGTGGCAATATAGATTTATGAAACATAAATAGACATCCCATTTATTCCTTCACAAACTTCACTTACCTTTATATGGTGGAATTTGTTCAGCACTACACCCATAGACTTCAGCGCGCATGACTTTAAGAGAGGCAGCCGCTATTGGAATTATTCGAAGGTACCGGCAAACGAATGGGGCAGCAAGTTTTGAAATGATTGGACGTTTTGCTTCGTAACTGTCTTTAGGTCCCTTGATTTCCTGTGTTTATAACAATAACAACAAAATATAGATTAAAATTCAAATACTCCAGTTTTGAGTTCTCTGTTGCTCAGGGTTAGCCTCATTTTTGTGCAGAATATTCGCGTGTTCTAGTTAAGGTCCGTGGAAATGCAAAGTGTTTGTTTTGTTGAAGTTTTGCATTCTTCACTTTACCAATGGTATTTGTGAATATGTCAATACTGATTCGAGGCTAACCCTCGATAAAAATATAGCACGTATTGGTAGTGCGTGTGGAGTATCAACCTGGCGGAAGAACCCTAACGTGAAATGATGGTTGAAACAATTAGTTTTTTTATTAGTTTTTTAATATATGTTTTAGAAGTCAAAATAATTTCAAAAGAGTAATCGTCTTACCTCTTCGACTCCGTTAACTTCATACCAGACCCAGTCAATACTGTTGTTGCTGTACTTGAGCTTAAAGCCGCTGACATAATACGGTACATCGTGGCCACCTTGAGACGCTATTCTCGTCACCCTTCGTAACGACCCAAAATCGATCTGTAGATAGTCCAGCACCCCCAAAGCTGCCTGCCACCCGTTGGGATATTCTGTTACCTTCTTATTAAGACGAATATCTTCTGGGCGAGAGGCGTAGATTGAGGCGTTGGTACTTTGTGTCAGCGCTTCGTCGGGAATATCTCCTGACTCCAGACCGAGTGGTTCGATGCACGTCACTATTAAATGAAATGAAATGGTTATCGAATGAGTTGGAAACGTGCGGTAGTGACCTACAGCACGTACACGGTACGATATGCTGTAACATTGAAATGGCTTCCCATAAGAATGGTTTTCGTATGAGTAAGAAACGTACGGTACTGACTTACAGCACGTGCACGGTACGACATGCCGTAACATTGAAATGACTTCCCATAAGAATGGTTATCGTATGAGTGGGAAACGTACGGTACTGACTTACAGCACGTATACGGTACGACATGCCGTAACATTGAAATGGCTTCCCATAAGAATGGTTATCGTATGAGTGGGAAACATATGTACGGTACTCACTTACAGCACGTACACGGTACGACATGCCTTAACATTGAAATGGCTTCCCATAAGAATGGTTATTGTACGAGTAAGAAACGTACGGTACTGACTTAGTACAGCACGTAATTGGTAAGACATGGCGAAACATTGAAATGGCGTCCCATAAGAATGGTTATCGTATGAGTGAAATGGCGTCTCATCGTAATCGTTTTAAACATTCGATCACCTCACAAAACTTGTAAAACTAGTGGGACTTATGATAACACCGGGAGTGTAAATCTCCTTACACCCACCCCCCTGAAACACCCTTGATCAATGTAACATTATAATACATACATGGTGAGCCAATAATTCTACATCCATAGAGCTCAAAGCGCATGCAGATCAGCTTCTCCCAGGCCAGCGGTCTTATTCGTAAACTGTACACTTCTATTGGCTCGTGAAGCCAATACGACTTGGGTGTGAAGCGATCTTGATTCGCTTGGTAAACCTAGAGAATGTAACATCGAAATGTTGAATGAGATATTTGCAATAGCTGTAATCCATGGCTGGACCATATTTCCTATCGTTCTGCGCATATGGCGCCTGACGGAATGACCTGTGTTTGTCGAGGTCAAAACTTGTCATGTATTGCGTACAAGCTAAAGAGATCTAGCAGCCGTTCCAAAGGTGAGTAAACGTCACGGTCGAATTGCCATTGCATTATGGAACTGGGACGGTTAGCAAGAACTATTTCACACGCTTCAAAAGGACGGTTAGCAAGAACTAGTTCACACGCTTCAAAAGAACGGTTAGCATGAACTAGTTCACACGCTTCAAAAGAACGGTTAGCATGAACTAGTTCACACGCTTCAAAAGGACGGTTAGCATGAACTAGTTCACACGCTTCAGAAGGACGGTTAGCATGAACTAGTTCACACGCTTCAAAAGAACGGTTAGCATGAATTAGTTCACACGCTTCAAAAGGACGGTTAGCATGAACTAGTTCACACGCTTCAGAAGGACGGTTAGCATGAACTAGTTCACACGCTTCAAAAGAACGGTTAGCATGAATTAGTTCACACGCTTCAAAAGGACGGTTAGCATGAACTAGTTCACACGCTTCAGAAGAACGGTTAGCACGAACTAGTTCACACGCTTCAAAAGAACGGTTAGCACGAACTAGTTCACACGCTTCAAAAGAACGGTTAGCACGAACCAGTTCACACGCTTCAAAAGAACGGTTAGCACGAACTAGTTCACACGCTTCAAAAGGACGGTTAGCATGAACTAGTTCACACGCTTCAAAAGGACGGTTAGCATGAACTAGTTCACAAGCTTCAAAAGGACGGTTAGCATGAACTAGTTCACACGCTTCAAAAGGACGGTTAGCAAGCACTCGTTCACACGCTTCAAAAGGACGGTTAGCAAGAACTTGTTCACACGCTTCAGAAGGACGCTTAGCACTAGTTCACAAGCTTCAAAAGAACGGTTAGCAAGAACCAGTTTACACGCTTCAAAAGGACGGTTAGCATGAACTAGTTCACAAGCTTCAAAAGGACGGTTAGCATGAACTAGTTCACACGCTTCAAAAGGACGGTTAGCAAGCACTCGTTCACACGCTTCAAAAGGACGGTTAGCAAGAACTTGTTCACACGCTTCAGAAGGACGCTTAGCACTAGTTCACACGCTTCAAAAGGACGGTTAGCAAGAACCAGTTTACACGCTTCAAAAGGATGGTTAGCATGAACTAGTTCACACGCTTCAAAAGGACGGTTAGCATGAACTAGTTCACAAGCTTCAAAAGGACGGTTAGCATGAACTAGTTCACACGCTTCAAAAGGACGGTTAGCAAGAACATGTTCACACGCTTCAGAAGGACGCTTAGCACTAGTTCACACGCTTCAAAAGGACGGTTAGCACGAACTAGTTGACACGCTTCAAAAGGACGGTTAGCATGAACTAGTTCACACGCTTCAAAAGGTCGGTTAGCATGAACTTGTTCACACGCTTCAATCTTTCAATCAGCATTAGCAGAAGAAAAGGTAAATCAATAGAGAATTTAATAAATAATTGATATCCTTGGTTTAACGGAGAGAATTACTTCTCTCAGACTAGCAAAGAAAATATTCTTACCTTAGTAAATCCATTCTCCTGGTAATGCTGCCATTTCTTTTCATCGCTGCTGTACTGTAGCGAGTATTGCGTTACCCAGAAGAGTTTGGTTCGCCTTCCATACGTGACGATGCGCGTGACTCGTGTCTTGAACAGGAAGTCTACTTGGATGTACTGCTGGTCATTAGTGGTGAAGGCGCACCAAGCATCATCATCTGGAATGGAGAGTTTTGAATGTCAATTTCTTGTGGGGAAAATGAATGGGATGGGATGAATAGATGATATGGAATGAATGAAATGTGATGGTGCATGTGGTGGATGGATGGACGGAGGGATGGATGGAGGTTGGAAATTATGGATGACTGGAAGGAAAAGAGGGAAAGGGATGGATCGATAGATGGATAGGATGGATGAAATAGATTGATGTACGGATAGAATAGATGGATCGCTGGGATGAGATGGATGAATAGATGGATGTACGGATGGAATAGATGGATCGCTGGGATGGGATGGATGAATAGATGGGTGTACGGATGAAACAGATGGATCGCTGGGATGGGATGGATGAATAGATGGATGTACGGATGAAACAGATGGACCGCTGGGATGAGATGGATGAATAGATGGATGTACGGATGGAATAGATGGATCGCTGGGATGGGACGGATTAAAGTACATACCTTCTCTAGCCTGTGATGGCTGTACATCAGAGTAGCTAGATGATGCTGTTATCTGGTAATCAGAGATCTCCTTCGACGCCATCCCAAGCGCCGACGAACATCCTGAAACGATAGATAAGATCAAATTTAGATAGCATCAAAGGAGGATCCAGGGATGTGGATTAGGTGGGAAACCAATACGATACATTTGCCAGTAAGCATAGGTGTTGTGCGCTGCGAATGACCATGGATTCAATCCTCGGACTTATAAATCTTCTCTCTTGCTCATCATATTTTTTCTCAAGGTTCTCCGATTTTTCTCCCTCCACAAAAATAAAGTTCTTATTGTCAATATATTGCAACAAACTGTCACGTGCTATCCCGTTCAAGACTCAGAAGTTTTTCTGAGTCTTTCAATTTTCAGCTGCATAAGTTGCTTGATATACTGTGACGATCAGCTCAATTTGATACATTACAACCGCAGTACAAACATATATTTCATATATATTCACATTCACAAGCCAAAGGTATCTTAGGGAAGGCACTGCTGGATGGCAATTAAACAAACTTGAAGTTGCTTTATAACTTGAAATCTAAAATATATCCTAGAAGGGAAAAACGTTTTGGAAAGGTTTTGTATATGGCATTAGTAATCCAGCAAACGTCATTTGAATAAAGGAAGCTCTCTTATTTGTTGCCATCCAGCATAACAGTCATGTGATTATGTACTGCAAATGGCCTATTAGTTGTAGAGTGCCTATTGTTTGGGAAACTGAGCAGGCATTCCCAGCAATCGATGTAAAATATATACATTCCTTACCAGGTACTTCCACGATCATCTCATGCGTGACAAGAGGTTCAGTGTACAGCAATCCTTTGCTGGTTACTTTGTCTGTAGAGTCTTCAACATAGTCTTTATAATAACGAAGTTCTACTGGGGTGATCACGTGATGTCGGCCTGTCTTTAACATCGAGTTGTGGTTAAAGATCACATCAAATGTAAAATACGCATCTTGCATCCAGATAAGCTCTTGGAACTGAAATATAGATATCCATGGATATTCAAGTTTGCTCTATTCTGATTGGTAACATCGTTTTGGATCGGGATTGCGTTACTTCGTACAACACAGTAAACAACAATAAGCTTACCACAAACGTGACGCTGTCACCATTTCGCTGCACACGTGGTTTTGGTCCAAACCAAGAAGAAATCCCCTTGAAGAGAAGGAATGGGGCGAGCATCCAGGTCACGTGTACACCACGCCCATCTGCCTTGGAGACAGGACTGTGTCTAATGTCTGTCTGGTATTGGAATCGCGCACTAAAAGAAAGATAAATAAATGAATAACTAAGGATGCATGGATGCATGGATGCATGGATGGATGGATGCATGGATGCATGGATGCATGGATGCATGGATGGATGGATGGATGCATGGATGGATGGATAGCTTCATTGCAGCCTCCGGGCTGGCTGAATTGCGATATACTTTACAATTAAAAACAAATATTAAACATATAACAAAAAACCACGTGTCATACCCTTGAGTATGATTTCTTTGTTTAACGGTTGCACGTGAGAAGACACATAAAAATGGATACAACTCCAACTAGTTTCAAGACTCACCCTGATCTCATTGCAGATGTAACGTTGATGTGAGATGTCGTTATCTCTAGCTTGGGAATCAACTGAACACAAACCAATCATATCATGTATGTTATAAGAAAACACTAGCAGCTAGATATACCAGATTTGACCAGATTCAACTGTTCCTGCCACCTGTCATGGCTACCATCACGTGATTATTCAAACCCTATATTCTAGAGAGTACTACTGTGTTTCATTGTACAAAGGCTCAGAACATTCCAATAATTGTATAAAGCACCTACACTACGTTTAGTCCAGAACGTTCTCACTAACTGATTAACGATTCCTACCAGCCTGTTTACGTTAATTGGTCCACCGCGCGCGCAACGATAAAAGTGGATCCAGCTCTAGACTAAGCTATGTTTTGTTATAGGCTTAGAAAAATAGCTGTTAAATTATGAAAAAAAATTCAACCCAACATACCGTGGATCTTTTGTTCCTTGTGTGGTGCTCTTTGCCTGAATTAATGGAAAAAAAAGAAAGAAAAAAAAGAAAAAAAGAAAAAAAGAAAAAAAGAAAAACATAAACTTTATCTAATATGGTGAAATTTTCAATGTCAAATAATGAAGCGGAATAAGAGGAATGTGGAGTTTGGAATAGAGAAAAGGTCGTTGCACTTTCATTTCAGTGTAAACACCTAAGAAGTATAATCCATATTAAAGGTATCGGTGTTAAAAAGATATTAAAGGAATGTAAAGTGAATTGAAGACGAGGACATTGAGAAGACGTAATTTTTATTTATTTGGTTTCCTCGTCCACGTCAAGGATTTTAACAATAATTGTTACCCGTAACTATGGAGATAGCGAAACGCCGTTAAATACTAAGCGTACGCATGGAATTGCCAAGCTTTCATCTTTTAGTTTCTCTCTCCATCTACCCTTCCTTCCTTCCTTCCTTCCTTCCTTCCTTCCATACTTTCTTCCTTCTTTCCTTTCTTCCTTTCTTTCTTCCTTCGATTCTTCCTTCCTTGCTTCTTTTTTTTCTTCCTTTCTTCCTTTCTTCCTTTCTTCCTTTCTTCCTTTCTTCCTTTCTTCCTTTCTTCCTTTCTTCCTTTCTTCCTTTCTTCCTTTCTTCCTTTCTTCCTTTCTCCTTTTCTTCATTTCTTTCTTCCTCCTTTCTTCCTTCGTTCGTTCCTTCATTCCTTCCTATATTTTTTTTTCCTTATTTCTTCCTTCGTTCCTTCGGGAGAAAAGCAATTCCAACTCCTCCCGCAAATTATAAAATAAAACAAAAACAACACCTCCGTACCTCTCACATGATCAAGCAACAAGGTAAGAACGAAGCAGCTTAAAGCAAAACGCATGTTGTATCTTTCACTCAACTATCCCTTGAACCAGTACATACCACAGTTGTGAACATTATGGCAGTCATCTCATTTCCAGGTGTTTTTGTCATTATTCCATTGTACTACCAGCAACCAATCTGTAATAAGAACCATCACTTGTAACAAGACAGACATAAGAAAAGCGGTAAACAGTTTTAATGACCTTGGTAAGAGACGACCAATAAGAAGCGAAATATTTGATAAGACTCTAGTGATTATAATTTGTTGAAGAATTGAAGAATTGAAGAACTTGAAGAATTTTGTGTTATGTTTCTCACTAATGTGGTCTAACTTCAAACAATGGCATAGTGTTTGCCGACAACCTTTTGTAGTGTGATTCAATTGTGTTATACTTGAAATAAAACTATAAAGCTTAAACTAAGAATAAAAGAAAGATATGAATTGCTCCTTCTGTTTTGTGTTATGCAATCATCGCCAGTATTTTTATTGGTTTTGTTACAGCTTTTTAGTCGTGGTTCAAATTTAAATAGAAAATGTTTTTAAGGCTCAACACAAAACCATAAAACGAAAACGAAAATTACTGTTGAATATTGTGCTTATTTCTTTATTTATTGCTTATCTAATACATGAAAGTTTGATAAACTAATTTATGTTGAGAGTTTTTTTTTTTTTTTTTTGTTTGTTTTGTTTTTTTTTGTTTGTTTGTTTAGGACACCATTTTCTTATAGGCTCGTCTTTCTTCCTTCGTTTTTCCCCTCGACATTGCTCTCTTCGTTTCTCCTATTTTCTCTTTCTTTCTTTTTCTTTCTTTCTTTCTTTCTTTCTCTCTTTCCTTCATTCCTCCCTTCTTTTTTACTAATATTCTTAATTTTAAACAAGAAGCTCGTTGCGGCTTTCCAGAAGAACAAAACAGAAAAACCGCCGAACGCCACTTAAGACAATTACACCTACAGCACACAAAGAGCTTTACAAAGGACCCAAGATATGTAGTATACTCTCAAGTGTTTTATCTACTAGGGGGTGGAGTTCTAGCTTTTTCTGCATTTTATAGCCTCAAAATATCCATATATTATTCATGACCTCGTATTTCAACATGGCGGCGATCGTGTTATTCGGTCTAACCGTGTATATGTTTTACCTCAAACTTTGCCTCCGACTCACTCAAAGATAATCAAGTGTTCTTAGAAGTACCTAACAGCAAAATATTTTATAACCCCAGTTTATTTTATATTCCTAGTTTATTTATATTTTTTCTTGATTGTGTAAAAATTAATGTTGTTGGATGTTAACGGATTAAGTCTCTTTTTTAACACTGAATACTTCTTATTTTTTACGATTTTATTCGTATTTCTTGGTACTAATGTAAAAGTAATACAGCTATTACAGAACTTAGAGAAATAAAACATCGCTAAATAAAACGTTTTCTTTCTATACTTTCTGTAATATTATGCTTTTCTAAATGTTTGCTTTATACAGATATTGTAGTTTGTAAAATTTTATTATTGATTTAATTTTATATTTTATTCATTAATACTTATTGATACTTTAAGACTATTTCAATCGTAAAGGTATAAATATTGTTAAACAAAATGCTTTATTTAACCCCATCACCATCACCATCACCATCATCATCACCATAATCATCACCATCATCATCACCATAATCATCACCATCATCATCACCATCACCATCACCATCATCATCATCACCATCACCACCATCATCATCACCATCATCATCACCATCATCATCACCATCATCACCATCATCAACACCATCACTGTCACCACCATCAACATCATCATCACCATCATCCATCATCATCATCACCATCACCACCATCACCACCATCACCATCATCACCACCATCATCTTTTTGATTATTAATGTTGTTAGAATCACAATCATTATATTTTTTAATATATTCTTAATGTTTTCATCATGCATGTTCGTAGAATATATTAAACTGACATATTCACGTGTCACCCTTGAGGCCAATCTTCCTTAAGCAACACATGCCTTTTCAATCATATCATTGAGCATATTTGGTGCGTCTTTAATTAAATCTTCAAAGGAACTTCGTAGGAATATGAGGTCTGGATCACCAGTGATGATTTGAAGCTCATTAGGGTCAACGTCATTACCAATACCAATGGCAAGCATCTTGCAGCCCATACCCTGGAAAACAAACACAATGTTAAACCTATAAAGAACAAGCACTACTATTGGTAGAATTACACCAATAGCATCTTGCAGCCCATACCCTGGAAAACAAACACAATGTTAAACCTATAAAGAACAAGCACTACTATTGGTAGAATTACACCAATAGCATCTTGGAGCCCATACCCTGTTGTAACTACCAGGATGACATGTCTCGAATTTCGGGACCAGATCATGTGGTAGGGACTGAAGAGCTTTCGGGGATACTTTACTGATCAATACAATAGTACCACGGAGAGCAAGGTTCTAATCTCTTTCGTGATTTAACGTAGAATGATCGTAAACTGCAAATACAATACGAGAGCGAAACTTACTAAATATTTTAATACATTTCATGAAGCACTTAAAATCATTATATAATCTTGAATCAAATTAAAGCTACCACTGTGAAGGGCTAAAAGGTACTCTAGATTCGATTTCTATTAAAACAGATCAATATTTGTATATATACTAAATGGGTTATGAAACTTTGCTAATTAAGAAAACTAATAAAATTGTACTTACATATCGGTCCCGTTTGCCAAGGGCTACGCTTCTTTTGAATTTAACGCACGCAATAATACACTCAAAACACTAGGAAAACTAGGAAAAACTAACTATTATAGAACGATGCTAAATTACTTTTATATGCGCGTGGGGACGCTAAAGAATCAGATTACAAATCAAACACAAACATTAAACAGGAACTAAAAACAAATAATCCAATAAAAAGGGGTTTCGTTGTCTATTACACCTGTTAAACAAACACAATAGTAAACCTATAAAGAACAAGCACTACTATTGGTAGAATTACACCAACAGCATCTTGCAGCCTATACCCTGGAAAACAAACACAATGCTAAACCTATAAAGAACAAGCACTACTATTGGTAGAATTACAGCAATAGCATCTTGCAGCCCATACCCTGTTAAACAAACACAATGTTAAACCTATAAAGAACAAGCACTACTATTGGTAGAATTACACCAATAGCATCTTGCAGCCTATACCCTGGAAACAAACACAATGTTAAACCTATAAAGAACAAGCACTACTATTGGTAGAATTACACCAATAGCATCTTGGAGCCCATACCCTGGAAAACAAACACAATGTTAAACCTATAAAGAACAAGCACTATGATTGGTTATCGTATTACTAACTCACCCTGAGTTCTTGTGAAGGAGCAGGAAGGAATCTCTGGCCATTCCAACTCATTCCATCAGTCATGACGATGACTGTGTTAGGAACTCCTTCCCTCTGAGAAGGTTTAATTATGTTATCTCGCGCACATTTGAGTGCCTTGTCGGTCAGGGTTGATCCAGCAGTGTACTTAAGGTTGTTTATTACCTATCAAACCACATAAATCTTTATAAAAAACTAATAATATGTCAAATGTGTAATTGTTACTGCGACGGCGTGCATGTTTGCGCATTCTGATTGGATAAGTGATCACTGTTTCTCATCTCAGACCACGTGTCATTCTCTTGAGAATAAGATTCTTTGTTTGAGCTATATTCATATTCACGTGTCTTCTCATGCACGACAATGAAATGATATTCTAGGGAATGACTCGTGGTCTGAAATAGTCCCAAGATGGCGTCTTTTCCGTCCCCTTAAACATCCCCACAATGCACTACAAATCCAACTGGACCCAGTCTTTTAGTTAACCTCTGAACGACTAATAGCAACATCAGTAACATGATCCAGCTTACTTGTTTTATTTCTTCCACAGTCAAGCCGCTACTCTCAGTCCAAGTCAGGTCCACATAGCAGTTCTCGTCAAAGGTAACAATACCAAGCCTTGAATTTCCCTCGGAAAAGTCGTATCGGTCAACAAATTTTCGGAGAAATTCCTGGACAAGTTTGAAGTTATCCTGGCCAACACTACCAGACACATCCACCACCAAGATCACATCAGACACAGTGGTGCATACTAGAAAGGTAAAGATAATATTTGTCATGGCTGCAAAGAGTTCCGTGCTCTATAAAATCGTATATCACAATGTTGCGTGGTTGCGCGTGCGCGATGACGTCGACATTTCGTATAGGTCACTTGCATTATAGAGCAGGTGCATGTTACGTCACAGCCGCCATGTTGGTTGACGGTAACAAAGCATTCCTCATTAGATTCTCTTGTTAGATTAACCAACATAGCGGTTACGTTTTTCATTATAATTGTTATTTATATCTCAAGGGATTTTGAATCACATGGTTGCACACACTCTATAGCGTCATTTACTACTACTACCAGAATCCCTTGCACACTTTCTTCTGCAGTTAATTAGCAGCAATTGTCTTACTATTCTTTCCTTGACCAGAAGAACTTCCATCAACTTCCTTCTCTGAACCGGAAGCAGGAGCTGCACCGGTTTTTTGTTCTGAGCCAGAAGAAGAACTTTCACTAACTTCCTCTTCGGAACCGGAAGCTGGAGCTGCACCGGTTTTTTGCTCTGAACCAGACGAACTTTCACTAACTTCCTCCTCTGAACCGGAAGCAGGAGCTGCACCGGTTTTTTGTTCTGAGCCAGAAGAAGAACTTCCACCAACTTCCTCCTCTGAACCGGAAGCTGGAGCTGCACCGCTTTTTTGTTCTGAACCAGACGAACTTTCACTAACTTCCTCTTGGGAACCGGAAGCAGGAGCTGTACCGGTTTTTTGCTCTGAGCCAGCAGAAGAACTTTCACTAACTTCCTCTTCGGAACCGGAAGCTGGAGCTGCACCGGTTTTTTGCTCTGAGCCAGAAGAAGAACTTTCACTAACTTCCTCTTGGGAACCGGAAGCGGGAGCCGAGCCACCAGCCGGAGCAGAACCAAGGTTTTGTATAATCTAGAGCATTTTTACAAGGTGTTTAAAGAGAATAAATTAGACATAACTCTGCTTATTGCTTTAGAAAATACCAGCATGTGTACCTGGTAAAAGAAGGCTCGATACTGCCCACCAAAACAACGCTCTCCATTTTCCTCACTGTTCAAATACGTTGTGTACTTGACGTCTCCTGTGCAGCTGGCAGGGGGGTCAAGTGGATGACTATAAAACACACACACGTACATCAGAATCAGTAGGTTATACATTTCAAATTTTATAATTAAAATGGCTCCTCAGGTGTTCGGAAAGCACGGGTTGTGTGCGCTGCTAATGTGCCATCTCTGAACATGTCTACTCGGGTTCTGATCGGTTCTGTGAATAGAGTTGCGACGGAGCCTAACCCTTACCGCACCCCCTCCCCCACCCCTAAAACTTTGCAATCACCAAGCTATCCCCGTGCCCTAACATATTCTCTTACTTCACTAGATGTCATTAATTGCTGTCTCGTGCAGAATGTTGAACAGCTGAACCACAAGTTTTCAATAGAATTGTTTCTGGTTGACAGCACGTGTTAGTCCGTGTTTGACGACTAGATAATGTTAAGATTCAAAAACTCTTATCAGCTGAGACCTAGCACCATCGATACCCTTATAACTACAGTACATGCTTACTTGGACAAGTAAGTATTCAGTGGTCCTGCTGTCGAGACACACAGACCAAGGTTCATAACAGCAAACCAGGTGAAGCCCAAGAACAAAGACTTGGCTCGACATCGACACGCTAGACTGAACAGAATCGTAACTAGTTAGTGGATCGTTTTAGTTTTAAGAACAATATTTTGTTCTTCTGTGCGTTTGTTCTTTCGCCCATCCCTCTCTTCGATCATTTACTCTTTAAATCATTCATTCGCTAGCTCGATTATTCTATAGTTTGTCCATTTTTCGGCCCTTCGTTTTACAATAGTTTGTTCGTTCATCTGTTGTTCAATGGTTCGTTTATGCCACCGCCCATCCCACTCGGTTAATTAGTTGGTTGGTTGCTGGAAGAGTTCGGGCAGTCGCTCAAATTCTTGTTCACCAGGTCGCTCTATAGGGACGCGGGCGGATACAGGGGAGGAGAAACCAAATTTTGTTTTTCGATCTAAGATCCAATATAATATTTTCAAATTATGAGAATTTTTTAACTTTTATTTCTTTAGGCTCAATCTTAGCACGAAATTACTAGTTATCGATATAGGAATAAAATTCATAGGATTAAAGTTGCAAATTGGGAATAGAAAATGTTTTACGATCCGAAGATCCACTTATTTGATGTCCAGTCCAGTCCAGCTATGCTCAGTTCCGGATTTTCCAAATTAAAAAAAAGTCCAAAATTTCAGAATCCAGAGGCATAAATCAAATTTTAGAGGTTGGACATGTCTTTACTATAGATTAAGATTATCCTTTCCCATTCAAAAGCTGAAAATCTGACAAAAAGGTTTTTTTAAAATCCATGATCCAGTCAATCGATGTCCAGTCCAATCCCTCAGTCCTGATTTTTTCATTAAAATATTTCCAATGCAATTTGGATACCATTAGTCCTAGACCTTTACTTATGCACCTACAAGCCGTTCCGACGTTAAGGGACAAACTGGGATGGCTTGTTTAGCCGGACAAAAGATAGACGCCAGCCCCACAATGCACTGCAATTTCAACTCGACCCAGTTTTTTCGTCGACCTCGTAACGGCCAATAGGAATATAGTTACGAAAAAGAATGCGGCATGGTCACGGTACGAACGCCTATACCGTTGAACACAGGGCTCATGATCACGTTATTAGATCATATTATAAGAGCATATATTATATCATATTATTAGATCATATTATTGGATCATATTATTAGATCATATAATTAGATCATATTATTAGATCATATTATTAGATCATATTATTAGATCATATTATTAGATCATATCATTAGATCATATCATTAGATCATATTATTAGATAATATTATTAGATCATATCCCCTCTCCCCCCTCCCCCCCTCCCCCCTCCCATTTTTTGAAAACGTTATATCCCTAGTCTAAAATCGTTCGATCGGTCACTTCGGCGAATCAAGTATACCTACTCGTAAACGTATTCCTGGACGTTATACCAGTCAATCTTGACCTTAGCGTCTTCCCTTCTGTCATCAATGAGGATGCTCAAATTGCGATGAAAGTCTGTCTTACAGCCTTTCTTGTTCCATGCAGGCGAGCACTTCTCATACGTGTATGCTATAACGAGACAAAAGACATGTCAGGAAGTCGGCCTTGTTCACATTGGCTAGCACCAAGTGTAGCTTAAAGTAAAGTTTACCTTTTACTTGAGTTAACTGGAAGAACTGAGCTGTAAACACGATAATCAAAGCGTAAGCGACCATCACTGTAAATAATAGAGACTCATACTATTAGCAAAAAAATCAAAATCAAAATTTGAATAGCTGGATGCATTGATCACTTAATAGATAGAATCTTATTTCTAAGAGTTAGTTTTGAATCACTGGATGCACTAGTTGAATTAGATTTAAAAGATGTTCATACTTTCAGAAAATAAAGCAAAATCAAGATTGGAATACCTGGATGCACTGATCACACAAATGGCTACAAATAAAGCTGAAGTTAAGAATCTTATTCTCAAGAGTTGGGGGAGGAATGGATGAAGGTAAGGAATGAGCGGAAGAAAAGAAAGAATGAACGGCAAGATAAAGAAAAGAAAGAAAAAAACGTAGAAAGAAAAGGAAGGAACGAGCTAAGCTTTTCAAGGAAAGGAGGATGAAAATAAGAATGGAATGGAACAGATACTATACTCGGAAGAACAGTTTCAAGACTTACTTTTTATCGGCCTGTTCGGTTGAATAACTTGAACGTATCCTCCCTGTGGATACACCAGTTATACTACTCGTTATATATCCACCATGTTGCTAGGCAACAACCAAGGTAACCGAGGATCAGGTTACTATCGACAAGAAGAATGTCGTTAAAAATGTGATAAAAGGATTGAGGAAAGTCAATGATTGTTGTGTTATAGGTAAATTACCTTATTAGTGGGATGCGAGGAATTATGCAGTAAGGATTTCTCACTAAATTCAACCTGAAGTAGTTTCTTTGTTTTCTCTTTAATTTAAGTTCCTTCCTTCAGTTCCTTGTCACTTGCTTGTCCGCTCGTTCCTTTCTTCTTTCCTTCCTTGCTCACTTCTTAACTTACTTCCTTGCTTCCTTGCTCAATTTCTTCCTTGCTTCCTTGCTTCCTTGCTTCCTTGCTTCCTTGCTTCCTTGCTTCCTTGCTTCCTTGCTTCCTTGCTTCCTTGCTTCCTTGCTTCCTTGCTTCCTTGCTTCCTTGCTTCCTTGCTTCCTTGCTTCCTTGCTTCCTTGCTTCCTTGCTTCCTTGCTTCCTTGCTTCCTTGCTTCCTTGCTTCCTTCCTCTCTTCCTTGTTTCATAAAGAAAAGGGTCCCGAGAAATAGAGCGCTCTAATTTTATTTCAAGGACTTTGCAATTGAACCAACGATTAACGAACAATATCAAACAAAGGGCCGACCTTAAAACTGAGCAATATCGAATTAGCTCTCTGAAGTCAAAACAATAAAACGATACCGTCATAGAACAGGTAATACTTAATAAGAAACAGAATTCAGGGGAAGACTTTCATAAATTTTAAAAAGCATATAGTTGTTCTTGCTTAATGTCAAAAGTCGTTAAATAAAGTTTTCTGTTTATCTATTTGTTTTGAGTTCTAGTTTTAAACTGAATTGACTATTCATTTAATAAAATATTTTGCTCTAAGAAGACAAAAACTTTTAAACCTAAAAATGTAATGAAAAAGTCAATGCATGGGCTTCCATGAGGGAATTGGTGTAAGCAAGAGTCTAAGATATGGTCTAGGGGAATATTAATGAAGTATACCATATTTCTTCTTGGAAATCAAAATCTGGATAACCATTTCTATAGTATTTTGGAAACCAATATCCCAGATCGATTAGTATTTCTATGACCTAGGCTCGTTTAAGTAATTAAGTAGGTAGATTAGTGCATGCTACAATGAAGTACCTCTAGCAGGCGATTCATAAGTTACTATGGTGATAAATAGTACCACGAAACCGCGACCTCACGTTGTTCTTAATATCCACGTTATATAAGTAAGGAAGACCGGTCCTAAGGTTTAATGTTCTTTTCCGACAAAAACGTGGGAAAAAACAGATCTAATATTTGGTATTGGCAATCATTAAACATTAGATCGTTGCTGTTGTTTTCTTTAAATTAATTTATTTTGAAATATTTAAGAAGATACACGTCAAAATTAACATTCTTCTCCTTGAATAATTCCATGCGAAACGCAAAATAATTTTGCCATTTTGAAAAAAAAGTATGCAAAAGGCATACAATATCGTGATAACCACAGATAATAAAAAAGATTTAAAACCCGAACTTCAGTCACGGTCAATTCATGACCACACAGAGAAACCATGCAAGTGGTATGAAAGAGACTCATTCTCGCGAAAATGTAAAGAAGAGAAAGAGAAAGAGACATCAACGTGGTTAAACGCTTGTCACCAAGAGATTGGTCCGTCCATGGCTTGCCATAAAAAAGTCCCAGTTCGGATGGGAAAAGAAACGGTTGCATGCATAGAATGCTTTATGCATCCAAGAATGGTCCATGCATTTAAAGATTATTGAAATTCATGCATCATGGCCCTGTCTTCTGGTGACTACATCCCACAACACCTCCATGAGCCCACAGTACTCCAGGCACTACTGTCAGTGGCCATGAAATGAATGTTGCTTGATGACACTAGAACACATTAAAGATAGCAGAAAAATGAAACGTAGGTAAACGTAGCTGTCACTTTTGTTCCCTGAAATGATTACAAACCACCTATAGTGAACACCATCCAACATGACCGCCACTTTTATTCACTTAGGAATGATTACAAACTACCTATAGCGAACACCATCCAACATGGCTGACACTTTTATTCTCTTAGGAATGATTGCAAACCACCTATAGTGAACACCATCCAACATGGCTGCCACTTTTATTCCCTTAGGAATGATTGCAAACCACCTATAGTGAACACCATCCAATATGGCTGCCACTTTTATTCCCTTAGGAATGATTACAAACCACCTATAGTGAACACCATCCAACATGGCTGCCACTTTTATTCCCTTAGGAATGATTACAAACCACCTATAGTGAACATCATTCAACATGGCCGCCACTTTTATTCCCTTAGGAATGATTACAAACCACCTATAGTGAACACCATCCAACATGGCCGCCACTTTTATTCCCTTAGGAATGATTACAAACCACCTATAGTGAACACCATCCAACATGGCCGCCACTTTTATTCCCTTAGGAATGATTACAAACCACCTATAGTGAACATCATCCAACATGGCTGACACTTTTATTCCCTTAGGAATGATTCCAAAACCTATAGTAAACATCATCCAACATGGCTGCCACTTTTATTCCCTTAGGAATGATTCCAAACTACCTATAGTGAACACCATCCAATATGGCCGCCACTTTTATTCCCTTAGGAATGATTATAAACCACCTATAGTGAACATCATCCAACATGGCCGCCACTTTTATTCCCTTAGGAATGATTCCAAACTACCTATAGTGAACACCATCCAACATGGCTACCACTTTATTCCCTTAGGAATGATTCCAAACAACCTATAGTAAACTTCATCCAACTTCACATACCTCCCCATTTTTCTCCTTTCGAAGAAATCACGGTCGTATTTGTCGTAGGGAGACTGGAGACAAAGTTCTCAGCTATTCCCTTTGCTTTATTTACTGTTGTCTCCTTGGCAACACTTTCGTAATATTCACGAGAGATCTGGGACCAAGATGCACCTGAATCTTTGCTCCTATAAATGTTCATCTGTCGATCAAGTGCGTAGATTCGCGATCACGTGGGTTGCTGGTTAACATTCCAATGATGTTGGCATCGATGGCTATCATATATCAACCAATAAGATTGCAGATTAGAAAAGTTACCTTTTGGTAATGAAGCTCGATCGTAGTATGGCAAGACAATTTGGGCTCAAAGTTCTTTGACACTATTTCACATTTCGCATTTTTCCTCAGAAATGTAATATTCCAATCATAGAAATATGTTAGAACTAAACAAACATGAAAGCGAGGCAAAGATCAGCACAAAGTCGAGGCTAGTTGCCCAAGATAAAAAATAAGTATAGAATCGAACAGAAAAAATATTACAGTGAACCAGGTTTTCAGTTTCCAGATTCAGTACTACACATTATGAATGCAACAAACGAAACGAGAGATGTTTAAATATGGAAAACTGTTCAAACATTCAGATCTATATGTCATACATGCTTGAAGTAAGAGATAAAATGATGCAGTTTCTACCTGTCCAAGCTTTTGAGTCCTTGGTGCTAAAGCAACTGCTTTCGTCTCTAAGCGAATAATAATAGAAACAAATCAATAAGTGCTGATAAGCTGCAAAGGTGTGCATGGGATTTCCAATGAGTCCTACTACCCTCAAAATATATTGCTCCCTTCCTCCCTTCACCAAACACCCTTGCGTGACAAACATCGATTTACCTGTTGTCAGTATACATACAAACGTAGAATTGATCTGTTGTGGTATCAACGATGAAAGATCGACGATAGAACTCAAGGTCTGGAGAACCTGGAATATAAAAACAAGTAAGAAAATAGTAAGCTAAAAGGGTCAAATATCGTCTGTTGTTCTAGGCATGGCCGGATTTAGGGGTCCCTTATTTATGTTTTATTTTGGTTGGTCACAAATAGAGATTCCTCTGGTAGGTTAGAGACACCCTAGCCTAAGGGGACCAGAGGTCGAGTAGTCTGTCTGATCGATGTTCGTATCAAAGCATTTCATTTAATAGAGCCTTTTTCTAACCAAGGTGTAAAACTGGGTACCAGTATTTTGGGGTTCAGGATGGTCCTCTCATCCTCTCATCATCTCATCCTCTCTCATCCTCTCATCCTCTTATTCTTCATACTCTCCTCCCTTTATACTATCCCTTCCCTTTTTGCTACTGCGCAAGCTTACCAGTATAAGGAGGTAAAGGTTCCTGGAAGCAGCCATACAACTCTGCTCTCATGACTTTCACTCCTCCAGAACCAGCATCCATAGGGTAGAGCCGAACATATCGAGCAACAAAGGGAGATTGAATTGTCTCGACTACTGGGTACTTGGCGTCGTATTCTGTAACAGGACCTTTGAACGTCTAAAAACAAAACAGAAATCATGCGCCGAATCTGTCAGGAATCTGAGATTAGAAAAGGGGGGAGGGGATGGCAGGAATCTGAGATTAGAAAAGGGTGGGGAGTACATTCGGACGAATGTCACTGCAGATAATGAAAAACGAAACCCGAGGTCAGTCGACATGCTCCTTGCCACTAGCTAGGATCGATATTTTTTGGGATCTCCGTCCGTTTTTCTCCCTCAAAACTAAAATTAAGCAACGTTGAGTGTCGTTTGGTATGAATATTAAAGGTAATAGTAAGATATGCGGCGTAGAGCGAACCTCATATGAGGTATATGCATGTGACAGCATGAACCTGTGATAGGAATCATCATCATCATCCTTATGCCTATGTGGCACGTAGGTGCGACACCAAGGACTCAACAGGAATGAAAGTTGCAAAATATTAAAATATATTAAATCTATTATTCAAAAATATCTCCAATCCTCCATTTTTACAGTAGATTGGTTTGTACGGACATTGTCGAACACGCACCTTTACTGAACCACTCTCTGCGTATTCCGTCCAGTCAATCTTGTTCTTGCTGTAACTCAGCTTATACGTACTGACAAAAAACAAGGTATAGGACTCTGTGGTGTAAGCTCCTTGTGTTGCTACTTTAGTGACTCGACGCAGCGAGCCAAAATCCACCTGAAACAAAAACCAAAATGCCAAAAGAATGATCTTTGTATCTCATGCAATGTTAGTGCAATTTTTGTATGACTGTGAAAAGTTCACGGCACGAACACGGTCGTGACACAGCAAGGGATACGCCAGACAAATCACATTGCACGAAAATTTACTCTCCATCCAATCAAATACCAGTAACACAGCATAAATACGGCACGGACACGGTCACGCCAAAATCACAGCACTTTTAGACCAATCATTTTGAGCGTGAAAAAAAATCAGCCAAAATTCTAGAAAGTATCACGGTCACGGCACGTCACGCTTACGGCACTGAGCTTTTCACAGTCATACGAAAACTGCACTATTGGTCTGGCAGTGCCGTGACTTTAGCGGAAACATGCTCGCCCCGTGTTCCGGGTATATTATTGGATGAAGAGTAAATTCACGCGCAATGTGATTGGCCTAGGGTATGATATGATAGACAAGGTTCGACTCCGACTTTTTTAATTAGGGGTTAAATTTTGACCCACGTCGACCCTGGGATTATGGCTAACTCACAGACTAAAGATCTGAGACTAAACCCCGCAGAAACGACCCCTGGTCAGATCGAAATCACAGGGCACAACCAATACTCAAGCCACACAAACCTGAAGGTATCCTGTCTCGATAGTTGATTCCCATCCGTTAGGGAACTTAGCAATCTTGGCGTTTAGGCGTGCATTTTTTGGTTGAATCCCGTGAGATGGGTCGACAGATGCGCGACGATCAGACAAGGCTTCATCGGGGATTTCACCAGATTCCATACCAAGGGGTGAAATACAGTTGTCTGGCGGAAACATTAAAGGACAGGAAATATATCAATGGTGTAAAAGACGTGAAGGACATAGGCAGTACTTAATGTAATGCAACGACAGAAAAAGCCCCTCTGAGTAGCAGCAACAGCAGCAGCAACAGTAGCAACAGCAGCAGCAACAGCAGCAACAACAACAGCAGCAGCAACAACAACAGCAACAGCAGCAACAGCAGTAGCAACAGCAGCAGCCACAGCAACAGCAGCAGCAGCAGCAACAGCAGCAGCAGCACTAACAGCAACAGCAACAGCAGCAACAACAGTAGCAACAACAGTAGCAACAAAAGCAGTAACAACAACAGCTACAGTAACAACAAAAACAAGGACAACAGCAGCGACAGCAACATGCATGGTCCATTTTATTACTAGCTAGTTAACACATGTAATCTCGACATACGTACTAGCAGATCCCTTGATGAGACACCCATAAAGTTCCACCCTCAAGCATATCAAGATCTCCCACTTTGTTGGAATTATTCTGATCGCCATGGCTTCGAAAGGGTTTGCGAGCCAATGCTTCGTTGGAGTAAAAGAAATGGTGTTGCCCTGAAACAGCTAAGGAACGCCAACAAAACATAGTCAGTTCACAGAAATACTCAAGTAAATTTTTGACATGAAACTTACTGCGCATGTTCGGAAAATCTTCGGGAAATCTTCGGAAACATTTGAGAATGGAAAAAATAGCTTATAGCATACGTTATTGTGGGACAACATCGTTGTCGACAGCTGCTCGGTACTTCGATTAGTATTTGTCGTTATTTTTCCGAACATGCGCACTCGCTTTTGCCACCGGTTAGGGTCGCCTACCAATTCCATATCCTTCACAGAGCCTGCATTTCTCTTGGTCAGCAAGCGAGAAAAGGGAGTATATATGTAGAACCTTGTTCCTCAGTGTTGACCAAGAAAAACGCAGGCTCTGTGAACGAGATTGGATTCCAATACATACCTTTTTAAAGCCGTTTTCAGTGTAAGTCCTCCAGTTATTGCTATCAGTACTGTACATAACAAAATACTCAATAACCCAATGTGGTTTGGACTGTCGCCTGATAGTAACAAGTCCTGTTACGCGTGTCTTTTGAAGGAACTCTATTTGAAGGTATTGTTCACCCTTGGTGTTCTTGGCACACCAGCCGTCATCAACTGTAAACATATGATGAAACTGTCAAATGATGCCATAGCCGCCATATTGGTTGTTCCATGTTGTCATCCAACATGGTGGCCACGTCTTTTGTCCTTGTGCATGTGACGTCATAGCCGCCATATTGGTTGATTCCATGTTGTCATCCAACATGGCGGCCACGTCTTTTGTCCTTGTGCATGTGACGTCATAGCCGCCATATTGGTTGATTATATTCCTACAAAAGATTTGGTCTCCTCAACTCCCCCCCCTCTCTTCTTGAATAATTTAACCCATACTTACGTTCTCTCGCTTGGCTTGGTTGTGCTTCGGCATAACTAGACGATGCGCTTATTTGGTAGTCGTGGATTTCTTTAGACTTCATTCCAAGAGGATTAGAACAGCCTTTTTTGTGTAAGAAAATGAAGCCATTAAATGTATCACAGTTCGGGACGGTCACGGTATGAAATCCGTAAAATTCCAAGGACTTTGAAAACGAATGGTACGAAATGTGTGGATTTTACATGACTTTGGTACGAATATCCCGCGCTGTTAGAAGTTATACTCAGGGACAAGATCAAAGTGCGGAATTCGCGGATTTCAAAAGGGAATGACTTATGATCTGAAAAGCGTTACCCTCAGAAAGCTTTCGTATACTGAAGCAAGAAGAATAAACCTCACCTGGGACCTCGGAATGAAATGTCATCGTCTCCAACGGCTCACTGTAGAAGGTGCCTTTATTCGTCACCTGTCCTTGCGCGTCTTCAACATAATTTTCAAAGTAGGTGATCTGAGCATGCGTAACAACGTGGTGCTGGCCTGGGCCCAACTTGTTATCTTTGTCAAAGACGACAGCCATTTCGAAGGATGGTTCGCTTGACCAGATTACTTCACTGAACTGATATAAGTTATAAAGAGAAACGTCATTGTTTGATCTTATTGACTCAAGCCTGGACTCAAGGTAGACTTTACTTTGAGCGCGTAATGTTTTCCCATTTCAGACCACGTCATTCCCTAGTCAATAATATTCTCTGTTTGAGTCGAATCCATTTTCATGCGTCTTCTCATGCGCATCTGTTAAACAAAGAAATGATACTCTAGGGAATGACACGTGGTACATAACGCCTAAGGTAAAGAGGTCTATAGCTTTTGTGCCGTTTGTTTTATCGTAAATTTGTCATCTTTATTATAAATACCAATTTTTACTTCAAGAATTGAACAGATTTCTTAGCATTGAACCAGTATCTTGGCTCTCTAATGGCTCCCTAGTTACAAGTATTGCGATCGAACAATATAATTTTCTCGGCATTCTGATTGGTTTAGTCTCAGAAGTGGAAACCACTTAAGGGGCTCAATCTATAAATAAATATAGAAAATATCGATAAGAAAAGATCATAGTCTTGCCTTGAAAACCACACTGTCGTCCTTCTGCGAATGCGTAGGCTTGGTGATTTCGTAAGATTTCAATTGTTTGAATGTAACAAATGGAGTGAGCATGAAGAGGACTCGTACACCTTGTGCATCTGCAGAGGAATCACTGCTGTGCTTCAGCTTGACTTTATACGAAAACGTGGCTCTGGGAAATAATCAAAGTAATCAGTGAAGGAAAATGGGAATTCAAAACTGACACCCGTGACGGGAAGCAATCCAAGTTCGATTCCCGGACTCGGTGTCATATGTGAGTAGAGTTGTTTTTTGGTTCTCTCCTGTGCTTCAAGGATTTTTCTCCAGGTTCTCCGTTTTTTTGGTTTGTTAGTCACTGGTTATATTAAGTGCTATATTGTTAAAAAGGAAGATTTTTTTTTAACGAGATCAAAATCAAATTAAAAAATTTGACAAAAGCAATCGATTAAAAGGCAATAATAAAATGATTTAAATCCACATGAATCAACTGCGCAGTGCATCATATAGACTTGTCTTTAACATTTATTTTCAACATCAAATTTTCAACAATTTCGTGCGTGGCAGGAGGTACAAGGCCTTTTGCTATAGATATAGTCTTGGGGCCGGCTATAGTCTCTCCCCTGATGCTTCGGCTATAACATTTTCTTGCGTAATTAATGCACCCAAGGGCAGAAGGATTTAATCGCCGTCAGGTCCGAGGTCCATACGATGCCTCAGCTTTTCAGATGTCTAGGGGTTTGACACAGTGGAATCGAATTTTCTAATATTTGTTTATGAGAAATCTCACCCAGGATTCATCACTGATGTAACGTTCTCGTAAACCACAGACATCTCAAGTTTAGGACGCTGTAAAGAAAGACAAGGGTCAGTATGAAGACCAAAGGGTTAACCAGAGCGCAGTTGAGATCGTTTATACAGACAACATACCAGTCCTGATCGTCTGTGTACGTTCCTTGGGTTCGGACGAAGTATTAAGACATGTCACTGAAGAGTTTTAAGAGAATTAAAGTATAGTTTGTTTTCACTTCTGAAGATGAACAATAAAGGGATAATAGAGTAGAAGGTTGAAAAAGAAAAAAATAAAGATAAAGGTGAAAAGGCGATGGTAGGTGTGTAATGGATAGAAGAGAGATAACGAAACTGGAAAGGAAGTTAATAGAAAAGGAAAGAAAGGAAGGAGGGAAGGAAGGAAAGTAGGAAACAAGAAAAGTAGAAAGAAGTGAGAAGGAAAGGAGAAGTAAAAAGAAGAAAGTAAAAAAGAAAAGAAAAGAAAAAAAGGACTAAAACAAAGAAGGAAGCAAGGAAGGAAGGGGGAACAAAGAGGTAAGAAAATAAGCGAAAAACCAGAATGTCAAAACATATTAATTTCCGGTCATATAGAATGCGCACTATTTTTTAAAACAATTATTCTCCGAAGGAGAAGTGATTATCGAGGTAGTTATGGAGCAATAATCACTGAGGCTGAGGCAAATAATTGTTTTAGTATAAATACACAGGTGATTCTTTCAAAAAAGGAAAAAAAGAAGATAAAAGGCATTTTTTCACGGTAATAGCAACAAAGCGGCTGGCCGTCATTTTGGATTTTCGCTCGAGGTGATTATCGTGTGATAGTGTGAGTTTCTTGACCAATCAGCGCGCGAGATTTTCAATAATCACCTGCGTATTTTTACTAGAGGGATTTTCCTCCGACCGTGAAACAGTTTGTAGTAGTTAGTGTATAATAGTCAAATAGACATAAAAGACATTGGAAATAAGATCTTTAACCTTTATTGGCCTTCAAACTCTTGCACGGTCTGAGAACTCACTCTGAGCTACGTCTCTAATAGCACCAACGGATTAGAATTGTTAATGACATACCACGTTATATTTTCAACATTTTTCATTTCAAGATTTACAAATGCGAATATATTTCAACAACCATTTCCACAATTTTCTATTAGCCCGAAATATCAATGTATATTATACGATTTGATGCCATTTTTTCTCTAACCGAGCAGCAGTAAGGGGGACTCGCGATCGATGCCAAAGATATACGGGTTTAACCCGCGGATTTACGAAGACGGGTACAGCAGATTTACGGGATTTCCCGCGGTGTGTCCTTACTGCGTACTGCAAACGGAGGTTAAAATATTCCTTAGATATACATGGCCACCATCAACGACATTCAAAACAAAACTGTGCGCAGGCTCGGAAATCAGGTGATGGATAACTCAGACGCTGACTTTGTCTTCGCTACATTTATGGAGGGAAAGACAGACAAAACTATGAATCACAAAATGGCTGAAAAGATAATCAACAGAATGCCGGCCGGTGACTACCGTTTGGAGTTGACATTCGTAAAGTACTTAGACGGTGAGTGGATAATAGAAAAGGGTCGTAATCCTATCAGAGCGTCTGGTAAGCAGAACCTGTTCGTTTTGAATAAGCACACACGACCGGGAGCACTTGAGGGAATAGACATGCTCTTCTACGAGGTCGCTTACCCGGTTACCGTGGTCATTTACGGTGCATACGAGATTAAGAAGCCGGACGTTAAGAAGTTGCGACCAATGCGACATCCTGGTAACTGCGTTGGGAAGCTGGTTAGGGAGTTTTTCGAGGATTCCTCTCGGGGTGGTAAGCTTACGCCAAAAAGAAGAGAAGCCATCAGGAAATGGGAGCATTCTACACGTAAAACTGGAGGCTCCATCGAAAACATCAAAAAGTTAGAAACTGCCTTAGAACGCCGCATACACGTGAAGGACATCACCGACGGTTTCATTTACGAAGGGACGAAAAAGTATGGAGGCCGGGGAGCGCCTATTGTTATCTATCAACACAACGCGCACGCATGGAGGGAGTTAAGGTTCCCAAGGAAGATGGAGACAAAGGTCTATAAGGAGTCGCCACTCATAGATTTGATCCACGAGAATTCCATATGGTTGATGGATTCAGAAGGAAGTCAGTTTATGACGCAAGACGGCACTCTTTACCGGCCCGAGAGCGAACACCAGCGCATCCAAAGCGCCTGCGAAACCCTTGGTGAGGACTTCTCTGACGAGGTCCTTAGCTCCCGCAGTTTAGACTTCCTGGCCGCAAAGAAAAGAAACGGCTGGAAACCCACCCCAAAAGAATTCGGAGACATAGCCAAAGCCTGTGTAGAACACGGCCATGGAGGTCTGTGGAACATGGAGTACGACGAAGATCAATACGTATCCCTGGATATGAAACATTGCTACCCTGCCAGTTTTAAAGGCCTTGGGGATTGTAAGGAGTATTACGATAGATACGGGCATCCCGACTCACAATTCTTTCGTGTCGCGTTAGACTGTAAATACGACGCACCAGCAACAGGATTCGTCAGACTAACCACATGGGAGTTAGCAGAAGACTTACATCCAATAATTTACGCGTGGTACGGGAAACATCTACAGGAGAAAGAATGGATCCCCGTGCCCCTGCTGAAGTTTCTCGAAGAGCGTAAACTCCTCACATACACAGCGCATGAAGCCATACTTTGCCATAGCGCCTTCACACAATGGCTCCCAGAGCACAACCCCACAGCGCGGGTTGTCATAGGAAAGTTCACACAGGGCGCTAAGGAAGGAGAAAAACACATGCAACGGCGTTTGATAACAGACGACGGTGAGTTGAGCTTCTTAATAAAACGCGCGCATGAGCAAGGAACCATGGTGTCCGTAGAGAAGTGGAATTATTTCATAGAAGGCCAAGGGGAACGGCAATGGAATGCGCTGTGTTATTACCAAGATCATCGCCCGCAATATTACCATCTTCGGGCCAGCATGTTAGCATATGCGCACATTAATCTATTGTCAATGCTGTTGCGGTTTGACAAAGAGGATATCCCACGCGTGGCCACGGATTCTTTGTATGTAAAGCCAGAAGTGTTAGAAAAGATGCAGGAATTCTATACAGAGGACGAACTTGCAGAGAGCGGCCAATGGCGTGTCAAAGACGAAGAAATAAAGGCCTGGAGAGAACGCGTAGAATACCACGGGGAACACACAAATGGTTCAATAACGCCCACTGTGGAGCCTTTACCGTCGGTTTTGGACCCAATATCTTACAAACGCTTCTCTTACCTCTACGGAACCGGTGGCAGTGGTAAAACTACGCGTGTCTTGAAACTATTTCCAAAGATAAAGGTGTTAACACCAACGCATCGTCTGGAGCGAGAATTAACGGAGATGGGTTACGATGCGCAGACGTACCACAGCTTCTTCCGCTGGAATGGTCAAAAGTGGGTGCCGGAAGCAATACGCGACATACCCCCGGTGATATTATGGGATGAGATTTGCACCGTGCCATTAGAAATCCTGCAGGAATTTGTAGACTTCCTCCGCGGAAAGTGTCAAGTTATATTTGCCGGAGATCCATGCCAACCTCCTCCCATTTGCGGAGAAATGCCCCATAAATGGTTAAAAGGAATGGTAGACCATGCAGAGGAAATCAACGCCGACTACCGCAGCAAGGATCAAGTAAGAAACTTAAAGGCGGAACTTCGGGGCCTCAGTGATGCCGAGCAAAACAAGACGCTGCGTAAACGCATCCGAGCGAAGTCTTACGAGGACTTCCTTTGCGCGTGGCATCCAGCGGACTTGGTGTTGGGCAGTAAGCGCGCAGCACAATCGCGAATACAGAAAGATCTATTAAAAGTGCACCGCGAAAGATTTCCGGGCCATTTGGTGCCCGTTTGCTATAAGCCTCGCGATACCCGCATGCAGAAGCGTGATGTGTGGGTACCGGGTACCGACGTGCAACTGCAGAACGCGGTAACGCACGATAAAGCCTGGGTACCCATAGAAAAGGTGGAAAAAATAACCTCCCATCCAGACTGGCGCTTGGGCTATTGTATGACAGTCCACAGCGCGCAAGGGCTTACCATAAAAGAAACCTTATGGATCATAGACCAGCGGCTGTGTTGGAGCAACCTTATCTACACTGCCGTAAGCCGTGTGGAGTACGCAAAACAACTAAAAAGAGCCTGGGGTCCGCAATTGCGTTACGATAAAACGCCAGAAGATATAGCAAAGGAGAACATTGCTAAGAAACTCCTTCGCTACAAAAGACACGACGAAGAAAAAAATATGACGTTCGACCTATGCGCGGACGACGTCTATAAGGAAGGGGCACGGTGTGCCAAGTGTAACATACCTCTACTATGGAGGTTTGACCCGAATGACGATCAACAGTTCTCCGTGGATCGTATCAACAACAAGCGCGGCCATTGCAGAGGCAACGTAAGACTGACATGCCTAGAGTGTAATCGTGCGCGTGGAGCAGCACTACTTTGAGTCTTTGGGGACTATGAGCAGCTCTTCCTTGACAAATCCACGACTTGGGCCATTTAGGTAATACAACACGGGTTGCCCTTCCTTGGTGACGGACTTCGAAATCTCATACGTTTCCAAAGACCAGTTAGGATCCGTGGCTCTCTTACTGCCACCTTCGAGTTCCCCCGGCTGATAGAGGTATCTGACCACTATGTCGCGGGGTAGCTTTTTTTCCTTCAGTCCGACCGCCCTCGAACTTCTGACGTAGGACTTGTGTTCCACGTGTTTCTTTTTTATGGCATCCTTGGGTTTTATTCCCGTAGCCCTGGCCGCCTCGTTGTTCAAAGCCACGATGACCTGGGGGAGCCTCTGAGTCCATTCCCTGTTGCGTTTGGAGGGATCTTCCAGCTCTTTCCAATACTGGTACCCAAAGAGACGCTCGGCCAAGGTTTTATTGAATCTTTCGACGATGCTCTGACCCCTGTGGTACTCTGCTTCGGCTCTCCTAATCTTAGTGCTGTGGTCTTTCAGGGTCTTAGTAACCACGCCCATAAACTCCGTCCCCGCATCCACTTGCAGCAGCTTAGGCCATTTCAAGACGCGCTTATAAATCCTACCTAGGGCTTCTGCGACTTCCCCAGAATCCTTGCTGGTTATGGGTTCGGCGTCCTTGTATCTGCTTGCGATATCGACTACGGTCAAAGCGTACCTATAGGTCTTTTTTCTCACCTTATCGTGCGGTAAGAAAAGCAAGTCCGCCTGATGAACTTCGTTGGGGGCATTTACGGTGAAGCTGGGCCTGGGAATGTACTTGGGCACGGGAAGATAAACCTGCCAGAGGGTTTGTTTTCTTAGCCAGTTCTTAGCCGTTTCATCTGATACCCTGGCCGCGGTCGCGAGTTTCTTGATGGCCGACGCTCCTTTCCAATAGCCTTCAGGCCCATAGTAAATCCTTTTGAGTTTGTCCTCTACGCGGCCCATTATATAAATTTGATTCAAGCGAAGGATAGGACAAGATTGATCTTGCGTCCGTTAAAATCCACCGTCTTTCCGTCCACCTTAATGGTGATGTTTATGCTTTCTACCAAATTAGACAAGTCATAGCTCAAAGAAATGGGAGTGTATTCTACCAGATCGAATGGATTACCTTTGGGCAGGAACTTAGACATAAGAGAAGACTTTTCTCCATTGTTGTAACTATGGACTAAATCGCAATAGACTTCGTAAGAGGATGCGACTTTCCATTTCACAGGTATGGCTGTGTTGGTAATTGTCTTGCCCGAGGCACATAATAAAGATCCCAATGGGTCAGACTTTCCAAAAGTCATTGAATAATTTGACATATTATGTTTGAGGGTCATTTCGTGCGGCAATCCTGTGGTGAGCGTATAACCGTGTTTTGCTAATTCCTTAGCAAGGGTGATTGGTGTGTAATGTCCATCGGGCAGCAATACGGCTTGATAGTTAGATCCTCCTGTATGCTCAGTGACTATGCCCCTAATCAGGTTATACCAAGAATTGTACAAAGAGCAACTTATGAGCCGAACCTTATGGGCTTTAATGGGGGGATTTAAATAAGTGGTAAAGTTATTCTTGTTGCTTTCCAAAAAGACGATCATTATATTCTAGGCGCCAAAGGCGCCACTAGAGGCTAAGCGCAGCTTAGACTAAATACGCCAAAGCTACGCCTCCCACCAGCCCTGCGACTCCTACGAAGACCAGCTCGTTATCTTTTTGTTTCTTAGAAGGCTGATAGTAATCCTTAAACTGAGGCCTTTTTAACCTAAAGTCAGGGTGTGCTTGCGCATAAAGTTTAAAGGCGTAGTCTGTATTTTCGAAGTTTTTATCCGCCTGCATTTTGTCTTGGTAGTTCTTGTCCAACCAATCCCTGTAAGCTTGTCTTTTTTCATTCCAAGCCGCAACGTCTCGCTGATATTTCTCCAGCGCTAAGTCGTGCCTTTTCCTCTCAGCGTTAGATTCTGCGTTCCTATCACCGCTAACTAATCTATCCAGATATCTACCACCATAATTAGCTCCAGTGAATGCTAAGGCTGCAATAACTCCACCTGCGACTAAGCTAACCATTATATGTTAGGCAGGTACTTTTCCTTCCGTAGGTAATCCTTTACCATGATAGCCCCGCCTACGGCAGCGGTCATCTTAGCAAAATTAGCGAAGCTCTTGCTTGGGTCTTCAGTAAAGTCTTCTTTGAGCACTTTCTTACCTACCCAACCAATACCCGCAACGATGGAAGTAATGATAGCTGCTTCTTCAACAGTTTTCAATAACGCGGTTGACATTATATTACAAAGCGAGAAGGAAAATCTAGGTCGCCACGGGTGATAAATTTACTCCATTTCAGGGATCTTACTTTTTCTAACAGCCGGCTCCACAGGTGCGTGATATGTTGGTGGTTCTACTTTTGGCTTCGTAGCCCGCCATTGTAAGTAAAGGCTGCCTGCTGCTATAGCAACTCCTAACGCGCCAATGACGTATCCCGGATTAATAAAGGATTCCTCTTCTTTTTCCTCCACCTTTTCTTCTTTTTTGGCTTTGTTCTTTTTATTCATCTCCGCGAGCTTCTTTCCGGCAGCGACTCTGCCTGGAGATTTAGCCTTGGTAATCTTGGTATCTTCTACGGGTGGTTGTTCTTCGGTGCCACTCATCTTATATTAAGGGACTTGAAGGACTTGACAAGTAACTTGATGACGACTTGACAATGACTTGGCAATGACTTGACAACGACTTGACTAAGTACTTGAGGTGACTTGACAACGACTTGACTAAGTACTTGAGGTGACTTGACAACGACTTGACTAAGTACTTGAGGCGACTTGATCAGGTACCTCAGTAAGTGCTGCCTGGAAGACCTTTTCGACTTCTCTATCCTTCTTGAAGTCCTTCCAAGATGTTCCAAAGGAACCTAGTACCTCCTTCAAGTCGACATGCTGAGCTACGTGAAGTGCCGCAGAGGCGACTGCCATTAACTTACCGCACTTCAAAGACAACCAGCCGCAGGTTATCTTAAGTTCTTGGGCGATGACATAGTCATCACTAATGTCCTTCCGCAGTTGCTCCACGTCGTCTATGGGCAGCGCAAGTCCAAGCAATTTAGTCGCAAGTCGGATAGCGGAGTCTGCTACGGCGTCCGTGGTCTTACTTGCAAGGGCGGCCACGTACCTCTTATGGAACTTCTTAACTTCCTCTTCTGACAACTTATTAACTTGCTCATGGGTAAGTTCCTTGCCTATCATTTCTTTACACTTCCCCGAAGACACAAGGATGTTAAGTTGTTCCTTAAGGTTACTTTCGTCTAAATGCGCGGGGACTTCATCTAAGAGCTGCTCAATGTCCATATATGTTAATGGAATACGGAAACCTCAAAGAGAAGATCATCTTGGAATGTTGGTGCGTTTTTAGGTGCCGCATGTATTCGTGTAACTGTTCCTTGGATATCTCACCGCCGTAGTCGCTTAAGATGGTTTCCAGGTCAGACTTGCTCGGAGTATAAAATACGACAAGTGAGCCTATGTTTTCCCTAAAAGGCTTAGTTAGAGACGCTGGTAAGCTGCTGCGAGAGCAACCAAACGCTGATATTGTCGTGTCTACCGCTGAAGGCGAGCTTCACTAATTCGGAGGTGCGTCTTTTTACGTCGTCCCCGCAGGCAATGTCATCCAGTATGAGTAAAGTCTGTGTATCTTTAGGGAATTGCTTGTGCCAGAACTTCAAATGGCTGGATAACTCGTTAGGGTCTAAGATATCTACGAAGAAGTCGTCGTCTTTCACTCCTATGCCCGTCCAGGTGCGGTTATTCACGTAGGTGGGGCAAAGCAGCACTATGTAGTCAAAGCGGTATCTAAAGGGTCGTAATAGCTGCTCCACGACGAACTGCGTTTTGCCGCAGCCGGTGGGTCCTACTATCAGAGCGTTACAAGGCATGTGATCTGGGTTCATTTATATTTTAGAAAATCGCAGGGATTTTCACTAGATATATAGATGGAGCCAGTGGAAGCAGTGCAAAGAATTGTCGCCGACGCAAAAGATAAAAGAGACACCATAGAAATGCAAAGGGAGGAGATAGACAGGTTAAAAGAGCGCGTGCAGGAGTTGTACGATGAAATGTGCGGCCTGAAGCGCGCGGAGAGGTTTGGTGCGCTGATAACGATGGCAACGTGGGCTAAGGAGTCCGTTAAGGACTTCATGCGATATCCCCTGTAGAATGTTGACAATAAGGTTAAATCTTTGTTAAGGATGCCTGGAAACTATTTCAAAGAGTGTCTCAGAATGTTGACGATAAGGTTAAATCTTTGTTAAGTCGTGCCCTTCAAAGGGGTTCTTATTTTTATTTATTATTATTAAATATCCTTAATTATTCTTAATAATAATAATAAATAAAAATAAGAATGGGATTTGAGACTCTTTGCACAAACCCTACCTTACTATCTTAAGCCGCCTACTAATCATTACGGGCTTTCCATATATACTTAACAAAGATTTAACCTTATTGTCAACATTCTAAGACACTTTTTAAATAGTTTCCAGGCATCCTTAACAAAGATTTAACCTTATTGTCAACATTCTAAGACACTTTTTAAATAGTTTCCAGGCATCCTTAACAAAGATTTAACCTAAACGTCAACATTCTGAGACACTCTTTGAAATAGTATCCGGGGCAAAAGAGTCCATTAAGGACTTTATGCGGTATCCCACATAAGGGTTATTAAATCCTTATTATATATGGAGTGCGTGCACTGCAACAAGGAGTTCAGCTCGAAGCAAATGTTAAAATACCACCTGGAAAAGAAGGTGTGCGCTAAGAAGGCACGCGAAAGGCGTTGTAAGGAGTGTAATCGCCTCTTTAGCAGCGCGCAGATGTTGGATTACCACGTTGATAACCGCGTTTGCCTAAAGAATGTATGTGAGCGCTGCGAGGAGGACAAGAACGACGAATGGCATCGACATCGGTGCCGCGGCAATTACGACCTGCTGAGCGTGGCTTGCGAGGAGCACGGCGACGTTGCTGCACGATGTTGCCCAAAGGAAACCCAAAGGAAGTTAACGCGCCGGAAGAAGGAAATTGACCAGCGCTTTGCGGAGTTTGACTGCGTCGAAGGCGTAAGGTGGGAAGATAGGGAATATTGGGAGGCAACTTGTGAGCGCTGCGGCTGTCAAAGAAGTGACCAACATGTTTGGCAGTGTCTCTATGACGGCCAAGGCGGTTTCAAGGAGTACTTAGATCGCTTCGAAGCTTGGCATGCCGGCAATGAGGCGGCAAGGAAAGCCCGTAATGATTAGTAGGCGGCTTAAGATAGTAAGGTAGGGTTTGCGCAAAGAGTCTCAAATCCCATTCTTATTTTTATTTATTATTATTAAGGATAACGAATAATAATAAATAAAAATAAAGACCCCTTTTAAGGGCGCTTGCATAATCTAATAATAATAAATAAAGATAAGAACCCCTTTTAAAGGTATATGCTAGCCTACGCAGCCGCCTTCTTTGGAGGCATTCTAATCGCCCTTTCAATATATGGACTGTATTACTTGCGAACTACCTGCCGACTGCATTACCCCTTGTAAGCCGCCGCGTAAAAAATACACCTGCCTTCATTGCGACAGGGTATTCTCCGAAGGATCCTTTGTGGGGCATTGGTGCTCCGCGGATCCTAAAGCGCAGCGGGCGCTTAACTACAAAGAGGAGATGGAGTGACTGTTCTTTCAATGTCAAACTTCCATCGGCCATTTACCTTACCATAGCTGCGTAAGTGGGTGAATTCCTCGCCCTGAATTACGTACCGCACGCAATCCGGCGCCCAAAGGGAATATTCCTTGCCTTCTAAGTCTTTGAGGACTAACCGTAAACGGTCGATGTCTTCGAAGACGACGTAATTTTTTATTTCGTATGCTTTACCGTGGACAAGATCACGCCAGTGAGTCAAGCTGAGCTTCATTATACCTATGGAATATTTTTAGGTGCGTTTTCAAAGTGTCGTAGGATTTGAACCGCTTTACACAGCCCTTACAGGGAATACGAATGCCATCCGCGTAATCCATGAGGGCACGGCAGATAATGTCGTAATCGTTGCTAACCATAGTTAGGTAACCATTTACATCAAGCTGCGCAATTTTTTTGGATTGCTTCGCGGATAAGACGCCGTTTCCTTTTGGGGTTTTCAACTCAATACACAACCCGCGGTATTTCTTGTGGGCGTTAAGGATTAAAAGGTCTGGCTGGCCGGCTTGGTAGCCTTTTCGCCAGCAGGTTATTCGCTTGCTGTCTGAATCTTGAAGTTCGCCAAGACCCGGCGCTATGATGAATTCAGGGTAAAACCTACGTATGTAGTCGACTACCTTCGCGTGTAGGTCGGCTTCATTTTCGATCTTAAATACTAACTTGTTTGGGCCGTCGAAGCGCTTGTTCATCGCATATTTACCCGTCTTTCTCAACGCGGGTAGGACTTCTTCGAGGACCCAATCTTGGAATTCTTCTGCCTTTGCCATCTTCGAGGAGAATATCAACTTATACAATCCGGATTCGTTCACATACAGGGAATGTGGGTGTGAATTGGAAGGGAGGCGATTCACCTCCATTCTAAGTTCGCTAAGCCTTACCTTGTATTTATCGCGAACGTGCACCTTAATTGCATCTTTTGGGCGTTCGTAGCCCAATGCGGCCGCTACTTCCTTTGCTTTGAAGTACAATTTATCGCCTTGCACGACTTGCAGTTTCGTACCGTTGCTTTCAAATACGCGAAGCATTGTATATTCAAGAAATATTTTAACATTGACGACTTCATTCCTCAGCCGTCCTAGTAGGCAACGCTTTTCAATTGGTTCATTTCTACGCTTAACTGCGCGTCAGACACGACGAAGACGTAGCAGTTTATTTTATCACCGTCGCCTGAGGAGGCATTCTTGGTGCGTTTGATCTCCAATGTTATGCCATCCTGCGTATTTACTAGACGGAGGCCTTGACCATGTAGGTCTTCGTCGTTAATGGTGCGCATATCAATCCACAGCGCATATTTATCCTTAAAGAATTCCTCGGGGCTAATTTGGTCGCCAAACTTGCGCATGGCCTCCCTGTACACGTCTGCGGGCTTTATCCCCTGGGAGTAGACCTTGTTTGGAACGCCGTTTATGTTGACCCCCACGTTAGTAATGTTGGGGTTGTGAAAGGCCTCGGAGTCGCGCTTACCGGCTTCGTAGGGTTTGGCAAACACCAACATCAGCCCCGTGAGACTTCTTCGGGGGAGGTTAATACTTTGGTTGATAACCTCATCCGTCTTATCCAAGAAGCTAAACGTCTTATACATCACTACGTGGTCGTAAAGGAATGCCTTGCCAGAGCTGTACTCCATGCCAGCGCTACGGGCCAGCTCTTCGCTGTACACGGTCTCATACTGTAGCTCTAAGTTGGTGATAGAATAAGGATCAACGGCCCCGCTAATCGCGGTGTCCATTCCTCCTATGACGTTCGTAGTGTCTGCCAAGGTTACTTCAAACTGTAACTCGGATAACTGTCTGGGGTAGTACACGCCATGGTTCGTAATTACTTCAAAGTCCAAAGGGATAACGTACTTGCTACCATAGGCGGTCTTTACCCTCGTTGCGTCTTCTACTGCGGTTGCTCCGCTGGAGTCCGTAGGCGCGGGGTTAGTATCGCTGCGAAGCTTACGAAGAATAACGCTTCCGATTCCCTGCTCTATCTTCTGCTCACGGTCGAAGGCCGTCAACCATAAGTCTTTATACGTGGTGTACAGATCGTACCTATTCAAATCCAAGAGGGATTCCCCTGCGAACTTGATTCTCATCTTAGAGACGAGGTTCCTACCCACATTATTGACGGCATAGCGCTTGTCCTTGGTGCTGGGTTGTATTGCTAGGTCGAACCTTAAAGCCAAGGTACCAGGAACCAATACTAGGTTATCTGTTAGACGGGGCACGCCTACGTACAGCGTCTCCCCCGGCTTTGCGCTAGAAGGTGTAAAGGTGACCCGGTGAAAGGTGCGTTCTGCTTTCAGCCCGCCAACCTGCTTAGGTAATACGTTGGGATTTAACTTTGAGCTTATCATATATAATGGAAGTAGAAGGAACGGATTTTGACCCCCTTACCGAAGAAGGCCAAGTCGATATTAACGATGAAGAATTTGATGAATGGACTAAAAACGCGGGGGCAAAGCCTTTGCTTTACGACATGGCCTTGATAAGCAAGTATGGCAATAGGTGGAAAAGCTTCAAGGCAGCCTTGAATCGCATGTGGCAATCAAGGAACCGCGGCAGCCCCGTCCCCGAGTACTTGGAACTTCAAAACACAGACGAAGCAGCCGCGCGGGAAACCGTAGAGTGGGCAATGCAAGAGCTAACGCAGCGCTACGACAACTTTGATGCTGACGACGTAAAGCTTACGGAAAAGGGAAACAAAGTCCTCATAAGCGTCCAAGACTTAAGATTTCCCGACAAAGACCGCTGGACAAAACCGCAACCCCTCTTTGATGAGGAGGGCAACGTTAGGGGCGACGTCTCAAGATTAAGAGGCTTTCAGCGTGCTACTAGAAGCATGTTAGAAAGGTTGCAAACCCTGAATGAAAAGGTTGCGCTAGAAAAACGCGTCGAGGAACTACAAAAAACGTTAAAAGAAAGGGAGGTAGAATACGCAAAGCAAACTCAGCTAATTGTCGATGCTGAAAAAAAGTTCGGTAACGAAAGAATGGTAGAAATGAGAAACCAGTTGGATAAAACCCTGCGCGAAAGGGATAAAGCACAAAGGGACTTAGAGGAGGGTAAAGGCTCTGGCGCCTCAGTGGAAGCACTGCGGGAAACGTTGGAAGAAAGGGAGGAGGAATACATGAAGCAAAACCAGCGGCTTGCCGACGCACACAAAAGGGAGGTCGAATTCAAAGATCAAGAAATAAGGGAGTTGGTAGACCAAAGAACCAAAATTCGTCGCGAAAGAAATCAAACTCAAAGGGCTCTTAACCTCGCCCTGCAAGAGTTGGATCTAATTAAAGACGATACCGATAACCTACAAACCACCATAGCCGGCTCTTTAGTGGAACGGCGACGGTTAATGGCTGAAATCAATACTAAGGAGGAACAAATCCGGCAAAGAGATCAGGCTATTGAAGACCTGGAGGGGCAAATAGAGCGGCAGCAAGAAGTAATTGCGGACCAAACTCGTACCGAAGAGGAAAGGGAGGCAGCCCAAAAGGAAGTAGAAACCCTTCAGGAAAGAGTCGCGGAATTACAAGCGCAAAAGGACAACCTGGAAAGGGAGTTGGGCCTTACCACCAAGGAAAAGGTAAAAAGAGCCCTTTTGAAGTATGGCGTTCCACTGGCATTTGCGGTTGCTATTTCGAGCGTAGTAGGAGTCATCCTATCCACGCTTAAGGCTACGGGCGCGGGCGTAAAGAAATTAGGTAATGGGCTGACGGACTTGGGAAAAAAGATGGCAGCCGGTCTTCCTGGGCTGCTGGGTTCGGTTGTTTCCTTGGCACTTAGGGCCGGCGGAGAACTGCTAAAGTTTGTGGGGAATAACATTTGGATATTAGTCGTCGCTATTGGAGTGGTACTCCTGAAGAAGATGAAGGGTTAATCTTATCCTTGTGTATTACTGGTGGCTTATCGTCGTCGGGCGCCCGAGGCGTTCTCGACTGGGGATAAGTAAAGATAGTATTCGCACCGCCTTGATAATGCGGAACTAGCGGCAGCACGCTCATGGTGCTAATGGGCTTATGATTCCAAGTAGCATCCGTTGGAGGATTTTTTGCCGGGGCGGCATTTATCCGAAGGTAGGCAACGTCGTTGGGAAGAACCTGAAGCTTCGCATATTGACAATTGGCTATCATGTGAAAAGTTACCGGCGTTAAGTCTTCTACAGTCGGCGGTGGGGGTTCCGACGAGAAATGAGCTGGGTTCCTATTATTATCTTTTTTTCTGTAGGGTAGTAATGGGCGGTCATTCTCATCAACGATCCTAAACCCGACATTACACGAATACCCCGTCGAAATGCTAATGGTACACATGATCAATCCCAGGCCCCCAACCTTCACCCACAGCCCGGTGTCATGCCAATGCTGTTCTAAGTAGTCCTTCTCCTCCAAATAATGAAGAAACCAATCTTCCTTCGCGTGTGGATTCATATATTTCAGCAAACATAGTTTGCTTCTAGAGACTAAGCACCGTAAGAGTGCTAATGGTAGCGTGATTATAAGGTCGATCTCTTTGATTTTCTATGCTATTTACGCAAACGCTCCCGGTGTCGTCTACGCGTATTTGCAACTTTACCTTCCCATGGCAATCAGCGACCATGTGGAAAGTCCAAACCGAGATGTTTTCGGCGCTGCCGGGGTTGGGCTCTACGGAGAAATGCGTAGGCTCCCTGTTGTTTGTCTTATTTCTCATAGGTTGCAGTATGCCATTCTCATCCAGGAACCTAAAGCCCACGTTGGCATGGCTGCTCGTGCCAATGCAAATACTACAAAGGATTAACTTCTTTCCTGAGTAGTTCAAATTCACGGACATGCCCGTGACATCAACCCAAGATGCCTGGTTGTATTTTTTCTCGCCTGTGTAAGTCGTATAGACACAATCTACTCCAGCTACGTAGGGGTTGTTCATCGCCATATATAATAGCTCAGACCAACACCCGCGGTGGCTAAGCCGGCTTTTAGTAAGTTATGGTCGTATTCCTCGGGTATCGTAGGCATAACATGGGCCTTCTTTGATGGTTTCTTAACTACGGGTAGCTTCGCTTCGTGTGACTTTTTTGGTTTCTCTACGAAGTGAGTAATGCCCTTGGTCATGTCAGAGTTCACGTCATTCACCCCAAACTTCATATCCTTAGTAGCTCGCTGCAGCTTGTTGTTATAACCCACAACGGAATGGGCGTTGATGACCAAATTACTCGGCATTAACCAACAACCAGGCGACAAAGCGTAATCCAGTCGCACTTTAGACTGCTGCACCGCTAATTGATATCTCTGCACCGACTTGGATATGTCGTTCTCTATTATTGCTGACTCAAATAAAGTTAGGAATTCTTCTTGCGTTTCCCGCGAAGCACCTTGGGATCCAACGATGGGGCTGCGGGTATTTACCTGCGCTCCTAAGATGCAGTACACAAATGCTTCAATGCTACGGTTAATCCTGGCTAGGTTCCTTAAACCTTTTCCTTTCATTAACATAAATGGATCCCAAGTGCCGGGGTAGTTCGTTTGAATTCTAGTAATTAATGAATTATTACTCTTATCACCACCCATATCACCGAACTCTAACTCATTACTTGGGTATTCCTGATGCCCATAATCGGCCGGCTTCTCACCGTTGGCACCCCAAACGTAAACGATGCCAAGGCCATGCGTCTTACCCTCTTTGTAACGAAAGTCTCTTTGCTGTGGTTTGAACTCATTAATTAACCTTTCTAGGGCTGCGGCGTTATATCGATTATTCATTGGATTAAATGCCTTATCTCCCGGTAAAGGTACGTTAAGCTCCTTCAACAACCTCCTTACCGTAAAGGCAACGTGAAACCGCATGATCGGAACGTGAAACATATCCGCGGCAACGCCACAACCTTTAGTGGCGGCCCAGACAGCAAAGTTTAACTGCTGCGGCCAATATCGCATATTGGGTCCTGCTAACCATTCCCTGGCCTCTTTACCCGACGTATGCTTTAACATCGTATCCCCATAGATATTCCTTACTACTACATCAAATGATTGCCTACCCACTGAAATCTTCAGGAACGTTACCATCGTTTCAAAGTCGTTTACACCACCTTCAGCATCGTAAAATGGGTAATCTTCCGTAGTTAACAATAAGTTTCTAGGAAAATTGGGTGCTTTATGCACGGGTGCCTCCTTCGTTATTGACAAATGCTGTGCCTTTTTCCTCTCCTCATGCGGCTCCAAGTCTGTATTGCTGTACATTCTTTCGCCGTTATAGTAAATCCCATCGGGTCTTCTTTCGAACTTACTAGGGTCTGCATGCGGAAACATCTTCCTAAAGGCTCTCCAGTTGGCATAATCCCGGTTGTCGTGATGTGGCTGCTCCTCAATATCATCCCCAAAAGCGTCGTACATTAGTATATAATGGATGTTATACCTTCAGCACCTCAGTTGTACCCAGATGTTCCCAATTATCACGCTACCACTAAGGATACAGGTCCTAACGAATTAAACGCTGAAAACTTTAGGCTCAACAAAGCAAACTTAATCCTGGCTTACTTGGAAGGGCAAGCGAAACACTACGAAGAGGTCAGGAAAAAGTACGCCAGAGCCCGAAGCATACTACATAAAATCGCGATAACTTCCGGCTCCATGTCCGTGGCGTTAACAGGCACTGGCGTTGCTACTTCGCTTACCGGACCTGGAATAGTCGTTGGCGTTCCTTTGGCCAGCGTTGGAGCCGTCTGCGGCATCGTTTCCGCTGTTACGACAGGCATTATGAAGCAATTGTCCGGTAAGATATCCAAGCACGACACACACATAGCCCTAGCAAGAGCAAAGGCTAACACCATCGCCGACTTAGTCTCCCAAGCTCTGCGGGACCGCCGCATAGACGACACGGAGTTTTCTTTGATCCTCGCGGAGGAAAAGAAATATGGCGAATTAAAGTCGGGCAATAAAAAAACCATCGTGAAAGATCTTTCCGAGGAATCTCGCAAACAGATCTATCAGAAGGCAAAAGAGGAGCTCCAAAGAAAACTCGCTCAGTAGACATCTGCTTTGAAAAGAACGTAGGTGGATTTCGACTGCACATTTCATCTTCTCGGAATCCATTCTAATAGGGGGTGGTTGGGGTCTATTTTGTAAAATATTTCGTAAATTACGTCGGGGTAATAAGGAATATCCTTATCCAGCCGACAGAATAACCACTCGGCCCTTTGCATATCTGGGACATGAGGAATACGCCTACCGGTAATTTCAGACAAAAGATAGGGAATAGCTTTGTAATATTTCCCTAGCTTTAATTTTTTCAACGTTTTCCGTAGACTTTGCGGGGTTGGCTCTTCTAAATGGTCTATGATTTTCTGCCTTACTTCATCGTCTAAATATACCGGCCGATAACCTTGGATATGACTCATCCAGTCTCGGAAGTATTTTATTCTTTTGTATGGGGTCTTCGTACGACCTCCATTGGCGTAATACTGCTCTCTGGTAGCATTTGGTACGGCATTACGAATATTCTTACCACACTCGTAACACTGTGCTGACGTGTCGTCTTCTATTTGCATTTTCTTACCACAACACCAAAAGGGTTCTGGCTTAGGTACGATAACTTTAGGTCTTAGACAAATTATGCAAAAGTCATTGGCAAACTTCCTACATTCGTGCATCGTATATTTATGAGATATTTTTAACCTCCGTTTGCAGTACGCAGTAAGGACACACCGCGGGAAATCCCGTAAATCTGCTGTACCCGTCTTCGTAAATCCGCGGGTTAAACCCGTATATCTTTGGCATCGATCGCGAGTCCCCCTTACTGCTGCTAACCGAATTTTTAGTCGTCAATAGTGGTAAGTCTCGCAGACATTTCTTATTTTCGATCTAAAAGTGCAGATAAAAAAGACTGGATCTGCATTTTAAGAACGGTCAATCTAAAAACAATTTGACTCTGTAATATAGTAAGTGCGAATACGATCAGTGATTTTGAGAAAATGAAAAGTTTCAGAATTAATTAGGGATTACCTTCAAACACAGCAACACATAAGATAAGAACTCGGAGATTGTTGTCTAGACCATGGAATTTCATTTTCTTGAAGAAAAGGATTTCTGTCCTCGAGAATTTGTCTCGTTCTTAGGGAGTAAAAAGTTTGGCGAAGAAGTCTTCAAAAGTATCAATGAACAGGTGCGACTAAGATATTTATTGCAAGCGTGTCGAGGTTTTTGTTTAGAGCAAACATTGGTGTATTTTATTGATGTGATCAGTCTAATTGACAAGATATTACAAGGGTGGTCACGACCGCATTGTAAACAGAAATTATTGGATCACCTGGAGCCCGCATATACCGCAAGGATGGTAACTAAGAAAACCTGTTTGACGTTGAATCAAAAAGAATCTAAGAGTGACGCAGAACATCCATGAGAGAAGTAACGGGAAAAAAGTAACGGCGCGGAATACACCTCTTTAGCTTTGTATGCAAATCGCCCATTTCAGATCACATGACATTCTCTTGAGAATTGTTCTTTTATATTAAAATATTTACATATGAAAAATTTAACTCCCAAGAGTGGCATCACATGGTCTTACATGTGCACAACAAACAACGAAGGTAAACAGGTCTATTGACATCATCGATCCTTTAAACCAATCACAGCGCGCGAGACCACCACTCCCCAATCAGAATCCATCCCCGCGCTAGCCAAATTAGATGGGCTCTGATCGGTCGAGAGTTAAGCAAATCAGATTAAACGTTACAATATGCATTCCTTAGGGTAAAAATAGTAACGAAGCGTAATTCACATCATTGATCCACTAAACCAATCACAGCGCGCGAGACAACCACCCTCCAATCAGAATCCATCTCCGCGGTAGCCACGATAGATGCGCTCTGATTGGTCGAGAGTTAAGCAAATCAGAATAAACGTTACAATATGAATAATAAAACTACTTGTATACTTTTATCATTCATGGTTAGAAAGAACAAATGTTAGAAATAACCGCCAAGGAAAGAAAACAAACCACAGAAAATTTGCTCTTGTTAAAGGATTCTTTGAATGTAATTAAAAAAATACAAAATTTACGGAGGCATAGCCATTTGATGTTGATACAAAAGGAATCTCAGACGTGCTGCTTATTATACCTCTAAATCACTCAACTACTACTATACTAATAACGTTACCCCTAGTGGGGTGGAGTGGGGCTTAAAACGCTAAGCCATTTGATGGTGATACAAAAGAAATCTCAGACGTGCTGCTTATTATACCCCTAAATCACTCAACTACTACTACACTAATAACGTTACCCCTAGTGGGGTGGAGTGGCATTAGCAACTGGGTTTAAGGAAGAAGCACCATCCTTCCCTCATCCTTCACCAGTCCCCTCCTGCTTGATTTTGAACCAGTCTCCAACTCCTAGCTCCCTTAATGTTCCTAACGCTAATGTATGTTTTAAGCTGCTCTAAATCAGTGGAAGAATCATTAATGGTCAATATGAATATGTCAAGGTAGGGTTACATGGGGGTTGCACCCTCTTTCTTGTATAGTTGTTTTAACTCCTATGATAATTATGCCACCAGAATAATCTACAAAACGCTAGTGGTATTAAGGTGTCACAAGTGAAATGGTAAATCTAGGAAATCCCATCAAATCAATCCAATGAGCTTGAGGGCAAGTTTGCCAGAGCAGCCAAGAAGAGTGAACAGGCCAAGATAAGCAAATGCACCATAGGAACGCTTGGATGGATCTGGATAAGATAAGAACAGTAGCATATGTTACCAAGGATAGTACTGGACACCCACTTAATATGGGCACTGCCCAGTCAGGCCTAAAAATCGCCACTACTGTGGACACCCACTTAATATGGACACCCCAGTCAAGCCTGAGACTTTCCACTATCATGCACACCCACTTAATATGGACACCCCAGTCAAGCCTGAGACTGTCCACTATCATGGACACCCACTTAATATGGACACCCCAGTCAAGCCTGAGACTCTCCACTATTACGGACACCCACTTAATATGGACACCCCAGTCAAGTCTGAGACTCTCCACTATTATGGACACTCACTTAATGTGGACACCCCGTCAAGTCTGAGACTCCCCACTATTACAGACACCCACTTAATATGGACACCCTAGTCAAGCCTGAGACTCTCCACTGTCATGGACACGCACTGAATATGGACACCCCAGTCAACCTGAGACTCTCCACTATCATGGACACACACTGAATATGGACACCCCAGTCAATCAAGCTTAACTCTTCACTATTATGGGCACTGGCTTAATATGGACCCCCCAGTCGAGTTTATCACTTTCCCCTATTTTGGACACCCACTAACTATGGACACCCTGCTACTCTTGGCACCTGCATTACACTGACAACACACTATTTTGCAGGTATCCATTGAGTGACTATAATAACAGCTAGTTGTTTTCAACTAACCTCCAGTGTAGTATCCATGTGCATAGACGATCCTGCCAATGATCCAAACAATGCCAGCAGCACTGCAAACAACCTGGAAAATTACAGCAATATATATGCTTGTCCTTTTCTCATGTAAGGTTTAATGATAGTGGAATAATATGGAAGCCAATAATAACCGAGTCTTGATGAAAAACTTTTATAAATTCGTTTGTCTATTATGTAGAGCACATGCCAATTCAGCTGGTTATTTCTTAATAAATATACTATCTATCCAACAGCAGATCCTCTGCCACCCCTCTACATCAGTTCACAATTTTAGGATATTATGTGTTGACTAAAACTGCTTGGAATGGAGAAACGTGTAAGTGTGCTTAATAGCAGATACACTACAATGAAACTTTTGATTTAGTGGGGATGGTCAAATATTACAGTAAAAGTGTATCAATAGACCCTTTTCGAGTTCCAAATTCCAGCTGCATTTCTTGATTACAGACTCATTCAGGCTAAGCCTCGGAAATACCAACGGTAAAGTAAAGAATGCACAAGTTCAACAATACGAACACTTTGAAACTTAACGGACCTTGACTGAAAACGTGAATATTCTTCACAAAATCGAGGCTTAGCCTGAGCAAATGAGTCTGCAATCAAGGAAGACAGCGGTAATTTGGAACTCAAAAAGGGTCTATTGTATGACACAGAGGGCTCTTATACTTACAGGATGCTCAAGGCCACCAAGGAAAAGCAGCATCAAGAACTGAGGATAGTTTTCCAAGCTGAAGAGGGAAAAAAAAAGGAAAAATTACCTACTTTTTTAAAACGTTTATCAAAATTCAAACAGTCAGGAAGGATTTCACATATTGAAAGCTGTATTTTATCAAACTCCATGTACATCCCTAGGCAAGCCTATAGATTAAGAGTGTTGAAAAATATAAAGCTATGAAACAAGTGGTGAGTCACTTCCAACAAACTCTGTCATGTCCTTCATAAGATAACAGTGTTTAGTTTATGGTATTGTAAAACTATCTAGTAGAGTGCATACCATATATTTGTGAAAAACTTTGTAAGGAATCGCACAAATTAGTCAGTTCAGGAGACCTCAGTAGACCGTTGACCTACAAAATCTTGTTAGTTAACTTTTCACTGATATATGGTTTGCACTCTAAATCAATTTGTGATGAATAATTTTGCACATAGACTGTACATACGTGTTTTGATGTGCCCTCTGGATACAATTGAACACAATTTCCTTGTCATCGTACATCTTAGGGTACTAAAGAACATAAGGTATCATTATGACTTTAAAATTTATTTGAATTTTCAATCTTAGATAGCAAAGTGATGAGTTTTTTTTGTCAAAACTAAGTGAGAATGATAAAAATTCTCCTTTCCTAGTTTTCTTGCCTTTATGATAATCAGATGCTTAGTGGATAACAAATTTATTTATAGCTGTTACATCTTAATTCCCTTTAATTCTATATCCTTGGGAACCCAGAGGTAAATTAATTCTGTTGTTCTTTGTTAGAAAAAAAGGCCCAGAATTTTACTCCTGTATTTCCGATGTGTTAAAGGACACACATATTATTAATTTTAAAGCTAAACAACACACATTAATTTCAGTGCTAAACAGCAGACATTAGTTTCAGTGCTAAGAAACACATTAATTTTGAGTCGTGACACAGCCAAAACGAATAAATTGAAACTTATTTTGTTAAAATATATCATAAATATCAATGCTAGAATGTCAGAGAAAAGGCTACATAGAAAGCTAAAAAAGGAAAAACTATATTAATGTTCTAATTATTTATTCCACTGGTATATACCTGATATTTAGCGCAACAAAAGTAAAAGCAAATAACAAAGGATTATTAATAAACATAAATAACTGAAAGAGTAAAGTGAAACTTGGAAGAAGGGAAAAATACCTCACTGAATGATAATTCTTACTCTAATATCTACCATAGATTTACTTTATAATTAATTATTTCACAAAAATAGTCTAATTCCATTAACCAAAATGTTAAATATTTAAATTAATTAAAAATAAAATGTGTAGCTCCAGAAATGATCCATCCCCCCACCCCACTGGGGAATATTTTTAAACAACCCCCCAACCCCTGAAATTCCAATTTTCTTCCATACAAACTTTTTTTCCTCTGACCATCCCTCCCATCCCTTACCCCTCAGAAATCCCAAATTTCCATATGTGTGGAAGTGGGCGTGTGTGTGTGTGTGTGGGGGGGGGGGGGGGGGGGGGGGGGGGGGGGGGGAGGGGAGGAGTATGGATAATTTCTGGAACAACACAAAGACAGAAAATGAAAAACGTAGTTTCAACTTATGCTGTCTATTAGACTAATACTGTATCTATTTTACGTGATAAATAATATTTACCAATTGAAACTGAAATCACAATTTCTGTTGCCATTTTCAAGATAATAAAATATGTAAGAATTCTGGAAAGATGATGCATGGGTTGTCTGGATGTTACTTCATTAGACATGGTGTTTACTTTATGACCTGTGACTTATAACTGTAGGTGGCCATGGATTACTTGATTATGAATGGGAGGAGAGGATATGTTTTATTATAATGAATGGTTATATTGTCTGTAAAGAATATGTAACCAGACACTGTCTTTTCACTAGCAAACAGATGCCATAAAAATAAGTATCTCAATATCTTTTACTAAACCAACAAAGGATGTAGAATAAAGTTTATGAGTTTACTCTTATTAGCAAGTGGTTATAATATTAGTATAAAGAATTAAAACCAGCTATTTTTTGGATGAATGAAAAATAAGCCATGTGCAACATGTTGTCATTCACACTGGTTGTTTTCCTGGGATGTACGTTTAAACATGTGCTGTGAATAATTTAACAGCCAAGATTTTATCACCTGGGATTTTGCATACTACACAGACAGACAGAGAAGGAAGGCTTCATTTTTATTTAACCTGTTTAAATCTATGTCTTTTCTCCAGGTGTTCCCAATGTTGACACTGGTACACAAGACGGACCCACAAGACAACTACTCAGTCAGTATCTATGAAGTATTTTTGTACTTTTATTATTATTTACATTATTGTTTTATGCAAGGAACAGAAGTTATCATAAAAAGTAATATGACATTCATAGGTTGTTGTTATATATATTAAAAGCACAATGGCTAGGTGACATTATAGTAAAGAAAATTTTTAATTTTAATTAAAACGCATGAACTTCTTAAAAAAGTATTCAAACTCATCAACACAAGTTCCAGTAACTCAGTTCATTAGAGTCTGAGTCTGACTATAAAACATAAGGTCAGAGGTTTGAATCCTGTCTGGTGCTTAGAATGTTTGTTTTTTCCTGAGAAAAATTTGCTTGGTGAAACAATGCAGATGTTTATTTAAAAATAAATAATGTTTAGCACCATTAGATTATAATAATTAAAAGCACTTAATATACCAGATATTAAGAGGATGTTGAAGTGTGTTTTTTAGTCTGCATCCACAGATGATTTATTATGCTTAGTTGCATATTGACGTTATGACTATGAACTATGTAAAAACCTTTAAAATATTCCAGAATATTTTTCTTGTATAGACTGCCTGGTGATTCAATACGTCATTGTCTAAAGACATTATGATTAAAACAGCTAAGGTCACCCTTCTAGAAAAAAAAAAAAACAGGGCAAAAACTATGGGAAATAATATATATCAATAAACTGTGCCTTTTACTTTGATCACCTAGAGGTTGTTTTAGTATTGATAAATATTGAAGTTTTTAGTTTTGTTTTTATTTTCGACCACAGTATGCATGAGAAAAGGGATAGTCGACTCATTTAACTCCATACATAGGTATGACAGGTTGTGGAAATTACAGAGCACTATTAAAGAAGAGTCAGAGAATACATTGAATAGTTCCAGAAAAATCTATATGTAAATCTCTTACATCTATGTATATTGCCAAGAGCAATAGCAGGCCGTAAGCAATGACAAACAACCAGGATGGTGATGACAAAGCGTGAGAATGTTTTCCAAATGGTTTTTGGTGCAAAGCCATCATTTTTGATGCAGTTGCTGCCCTTGATCCTGATAGATGTTTTTAATGATACCTTAATACCAGGGGAGAGGGGGGTAGGGAAAGTAAAAGGGTTGACAACACATCATTTGAAAAGTATTTGACTCCTAAGGTTATTTCAAGAACATTTAGGAACAGACCATTAGATAATAATTGATGGGGGGGTTTGGTAAATCCCCAAAAAATATCGAGCAAGCATTTAAACCTAAAAAAATATTGTGCAGCCTCTTCTGCTAGAAGAAACATATCTAACTGTATGCAAAAAAATAACGTGCAAGGGTTGAGCCAAAAAAATAAATATCATGCAACCAAAATTCCTGCAACCCCCATCAATTATCTAATGGTTCATCTCTTAGCAAGTTAACAGTCAATATTAAATTTAATTTAAATATTATACTGTTATTGTTAAGACGGACATTTTTTGGAGGCTTTAGTTTTGATTTCACATTGTTTTAATTATTAATTTGCGTTTGCAGGTACAAGCACGCATTAACAAGTAAAGATATTCTTGTCTCTGCAGATCCATCCATTCACATTTAACTGGTATATATTCATGAGAATTGTTCTTTATACAAACAAACATGTTTAGCCATGTGTTAGATAGAATATCGAGCCTCAAAAGCTTCACCAACATAGAGCTCTTGTTGGAGGTCAACAGTGCTGCTTAACTCTCAACATTACAACCATATCAGTGATCACAAAGATTAGAGAGAGCTTGATGAGTATCAAGGGTGCTTCATATTTTAACCAAAAAATTCAGTTTTTTTCTTTTCAAATAATAAAAAGGAGCAGGAAAGTAACTTTAAAATTAATCAAATGGTGCATGTGTAAACAGGAAAAATGACAGAAGTGGATTTACTTGAATCGGAAGACCGGATTCCCCAGAACTTTGAATGACACATACCATTTTTTTGCTTTACAACTGGAATTTCTGGGGTTTTTCCCCCAAGAGGTAAATAGTAAGCACAATGGAACTAGTTTCCTTCTACGAAAGAAAAACACAAACCCACTCTAAGAATGAAGTTGTTTATGAAAGGTAGGTAGGATGCTTTTAGACCTGCATATTTCTATGCACCCCCAGGGTTAATTACATGTATTTATAGTTTTGAGCTAATTATTTTTACTTTTGAAAGTATGTAAAATTGAGATTTAGATTTATACTTAAGCGTGAAACTCTTTAAATTTAGAGGAAATGCTTTCAAGTCCTTTAGTTTTGTGATCATTTAGTAATTCATTTAAAAACACTTTGGGGTCTTTACTGTACTCCATCTAAATATTTTCCTCTATTATGCTTCATATGACACAGTATGAAATAATGTAAAGAAAAACAATTGATTTTACTCCCCAAATATTTAAAAAATACGATTTAAAATGTAGAGCTTATAGAGTTTTTGAGTAATATATAGTAATGTCTAATATGAAGTTAATGTGCCAAGTAGTGATATTCTATTATTTCACATGATTGTTATCAACAAGTTAAGCATGACTAGAGAGTGATAAAAGTTCATCAAAACAAGATGAATAATAAATTTAAGAGAGCAATACCCTTCGAGCAGAGTCTTTTTTACCTTCCCCCGAGAGAGAGAAAGGAAAGAAGACTGTCTTCTTTCCTTTCTCTCTCTCGGAGGAAGGTAAAGGAGACTCTGCTCGCAGGGTAAAAGAGCAAGTTACTTCTGCCATTTCGAAGGAAAACAACCTTTGAACTAGGCTGGAGACTGAGCCTACCTTTGAACTGCAATAGGTACACAATTAACTAATAAACAATCAATAATGCTTAATTACTAAAACGAAAGATTAATGCCCAAAACAACAGTAGGCAGTTACAAACATTTTTACACAGTGTTAAGTTTTCTTCTTAATAACTTGTGAAATCAAATGTTTAACAACAGCAAAAACATTAAAATATACATTCAATGCAATAGCCAATATTTTTAGCCTTTTTAAGTCTAGACATGCACTATATATTCAAATACTTTTGCATGTAAACATGAAAAGTGTATAAGCTAGATTTTTTCACAAATGAAAACCTTCAAGGTGAGGGGTATTCACATGAAATAAATTATTTAATATGTAGCTTTGTATAAGTAAATTGGTTCACACTTTGTTGGTGAGATGAGAAACAACAGCCATCTAAGCAACATTTTTATGCTATAAAGTATAACAATAAATAAGGAATAAGTATGTATTATCATTATTAGTATGGTTATCATCATTAATTTTATCCACACTTTTTCCTACTACAAGTAAAGTTTTTAGTCATAGCAAAAATTAAATACAAAAACAAAACTACACTATGTAGGATAATGCCTTTGAACGAATAGTCGACATAATACATAGTACTTGACCAAAATTCCATTCTTTTCTTTCTTTTACTCACACTGTCATTAATCATATGACTCCGTTTCACAGGGCTAGTAAAATCACTCTAAGAAGGATAAAGCCATAGTAATTTAATTGGTTTTCTGAAAGCATTTTGATGAATTTAAAGAAATCATAGAGAGCAAAAAAGAAAAAGACACATGTTACTACTTAAGTTTTAGAATAAGAACAAGATATAACTCAATACTGTAGTAGTTACTGTTCTTAAGTGCACACAGTCACAAGCATAGATTATCACTCTTATTTCAAATGCTCAGCCATTTCGAAGTATATTTAGAGATAATAATGACTTTTGCAAATAGTTAAAAAATGTAAAATAATTACAGCAATCTGAACTTAAAGTAATGCCCTTATATGGTAATCTTTATTAGCTCTGCATTTAAATTATATATTTAAAATTTGTATAAATGAAGATATATAAATTAAACTTATGCTTTAAAATAAAAAGTTTTCCCTGATCAGCTTTTTTCTCATCACTACGTCGTAGTATTACACAGTAACTGAAAAAATGTTATACCTATATTTAGCAAGATCCCTAGGGAAAACACGTCATTTATTGATTCCTACTATACAAACGTTAGTAAAAATAAAGGCAAAGAGATGTCAAAAAAACCCTGGAATGGAGGATTACTGTGCAGTACTCTGATTGGCTATTATACAGTGTTAAGTTTTCTGATATAAAAGATGTGTTGATTAGGGGACGTTCAATACAAAGCTTGGTTACAGAACATTGCATTGAGGCGTTTTATGAATAATTTATACAGACATAGGCTTGTGTGTCAAAAGAAAATTCTAAAAATCACACAAATATTTAATGAACACTGCTGACTCATCATAAAAGTTAATTCATAATTGCACATCTTTCAAGTCAAAACCACAAATAAACACATATATTATTAGTAATGTGGAAAATACATGGTGAAGGGTGACTAATTTACATGGAATGCACGTGGGAAGAACAAAATACTCTCTGAAACAAAAGAAAAAAATCCGCTTCATTGAATAGTGTTGCGCAAGCCTCTTGCAAGAGTGAGCTCTTTGTCATCGCTTTTAAACCCCCAAAACACAGAAAAATGCCTCTAAATCATGCATTTACCTGCACTTTAAACTTTTTCTTGCTTTCCCGACATTCACAGCTAAATAAGTAAGCATAAAAGCCGAAGAAATGCCGGTAAGAATGACATAGCCGTATTCTTTTGGAAGAGCTATGGTCGCCATTTTGAGCGTATATAATTATGCATGATTCAAGTTTCAAAGGGCAACCTTTCACGTGATCACTTGCTTCCCATTGGTTAATATTTAAGAAATACTTTTGAGTTTGTCCAATCAGGGTTTAGTATGACGTCATTTTTTACTGTGTATTTGAATGCTGGCGGTTTCCAACGCCTTCCTCACAACTACCTTGCGCTTTCGAGAGTGGAGATATAATTTTGTACTACGTACTGAATCCAATTTATATTTACAACATGAAGACCATTTTCGCAGTCTGCCTTTTGGCTCTTATTGTCGCAGCAGTTCAAGCAACAAGCAATTCAAGCAATGTCTCTACCATTGCTCCTCCTATGATGGGAAACACAACGACTCCAATGCCCATGACAACTCAGGGATCTACCGCCGAGCCCGCTACCACTACAGCAGCATCAAGCATCTGTTTACCCGCCGTTTTCACTCTCCTCGCTTCTTTCTTGTATACTCAGATGTTCTAAACTGGTTAGTTTATCTGGACTTGTAGAACAATGTTACGTTTGTGAAAACTTTCCCCGCAACTATCTAAAGCTTATGAATAGTACCTTTATTACACCGAGTTTGCCGCCACCTGCTGAAGAAGATATTTTGTCAACGAATGTTGAAACTACTTCCTCACACACAGAAACTGTATTTTCCTTCTATAACCACGACTTCTGGAAAAACGTTTGATAAAACTTTTGTGTAACTTTGAGAAATAGACCGATGGATGGATTTGGAGTAAGAGTATGAAAAATTTTTTGCAATACTAGATATTTCCTGAATCAAGCCAAGGTGCGAAGGCGTTCTTCTTGTGCGCCGTTCTAATGCTACATTCAACTGTAAGAACCTGCGTTAGACTTTCATTATTCTTGTGCTGTAAGCGTTTGCTGTAAATCTCACCAAATATTTACTCTTAATGTTGATAATAGAATGTCACAATTAGTTCCAAGTAGAATGTAGAATTGCAATTTTCTGTTTAAATACTTTTCGTGTAAATTAAAGGCATTTTTGATAAATACAAGTCTCTTCTTTTCTAATTTTATGTTATTTTCTTACTCTTAAAGCAATCTCTTTTTACATGTAATGATTTTGCTTTCTTTTAGATTCCTTTGAAACTGAAATTCAGGGCTTGCCGTTTCAGGGCGTTGTCTAGGGAAAGGTGTTCTACCTAAAATTTATCATTATTCCTTGATTTTCAATAATAATTTCCATAGATTCTTGCCGCAAAAGAAGTACCCATGTTAACTTCATTTATTTACTCATGTCTTATTTTTATTTGAGATCAAATAAAGAAAAACTGTCTTGGAGAATGGCACGTGTTTGAATATACTTTGCGCTTACTTGGCATTCGAACCTGACCAATTACTGTAAAACATCGCGTTCGAAAATTAATACTAATCCAGTGCTGAAACGTAGCAATTTTTGAGTAGATTTAGTATTTTAGTCAAAAATTTGCTTTCACAATCTTGTAGTTTTCGTGGAACAAAGAACCTGAAAGAAGGACATTGGTGAGGTTTACGAATGAATACGACTGTCCGGCGCTTTTAAAACTGCAAGAAACGCATATTCAGCTCTCGACCCTCTTGATGACCCCATGTACTGTATACAGTTTATCGTTGTCCTCAAGTTCAAGTCATTCAGTGAATAAGCGGTAGAATATTACAAGCTCCATACTGAAGGGCGCCAAGCATAGCTAACATTTCTTGGTTCATCGATTTCGCTTCTTTGTTCTTCCGAAGACTATATTTCTACCGCTTCATTTTGAATATTTAGGAATTCTACTCATTTCAGTTTCGATTTCTGTCTTTATCTACGAGTATTTATTTCAGTAAATAATGCTGTAGAGAAATATGTTGAATTGTATGAATTATTTCCGACGGAATATACGACGTGCTAGCCGATGCAGAAATCAAATATCAACGACTACATTTCCTGCTATACACTAATCATATAAATCACTGTACTTGTTCAAACTCGAATACTTTTTTTTTTCAACTATCCAAAATTCATGATTCGGGGATTTTTCGATGGTAAAACGTAGGCCCAAAATTCACTGACATAGATTATGCGTGTATAAAGCGGAATCTACAAGTTATGCAAATACTAACTTAGTGGGCGCCGCGACGGTCGAACTGCTAGTAACCGCAGGAATCGACATTTGTTTTCCTTTTCAAATCAGGTTTCGATATAAACAATTTCGAAAGAGTTTTTTTAATGAAATTTTAAATGTGGATTTCAATGGAAAGCAACAAGTATATACGGGGTGCAAATATATAATGTGTTGTTTTTAGCTAATTTCATTAGTATTCAACGTGGCCTCGAGTAAGTATGAATTTAAGTTTGCATTTTCAAGCAGGGTTCTTCACACCGCTCAACGGAAAAAGAGGAATAAGGAAATTGAGATATATAGGTGGAGTATTTAGCATTTTTCATGGCAGTAGAATTGAGTTATTAGAACATAGTTACTTCAGAACATAGTTCATGTCTAATCGTCGTGACGTTGCTAAGAATAATTTCATACTCGAGCAATATAACTGTCATCGCCTCAACATTTTAGTAGCCAGTTCAGTCAAACTACGAAATCTATTAAATCATTTCTGGGGAATCCTTGAAGCTTGTTCAATAACAGAGTATATTTACATGATTCTCACAAACTGACGCAGTACGTAAATGTCATATTTCTCCTTAGATTCTTTTGGTTAATTCGCGTCACGCTCCAACCAATAAAAGGCTTCTACACTAAACTCCCTAAATCTCGAGGACTTGATAGTATAGCTGTCTGTATTCGGCTTTAGGCGTTTATTTATGCTTGATATGCGGTTTTTTACCGTATCATTTTGGAGCTTATTTATTTAGTCAGTTAAAAAATCCACCAGGGATAGATACGCATTAGGGAACGCGTTGAGTGCCAAGAAAGGCCGGTCCCCGGTCTCTTACTTTACTCTAAACAAATTTTTTTCATCTGCAACAAATAAAAAACCTCTTTTTAACCAAAACCTGAAATATTGAATAATTCTTGGTAATATTCACTGATTACTGTTACCATAGGGATCTTGTTTGATGTTTAGCGGTGCTTTTATAACTAGGCACTTCTACGGTTATCCATCAAGTACCGATTCTTTTTAGGAATCTCTCGATAGAGCAAGCTCAATTTTGCTAGATATATTTCGTTAAACGTGCTTCCCTTTACATCTTAAGATATTTTCCCGCAGTTTATGACAAAAGGAGAAAGAACGCTGCCACTTACTAACGCAACAAGCCAAACGATGCAAAACGAACTACGAAGTCGTTTTGAGTACGTGACGTCAACGAAACAAACCACGAAAAATTATCAAAATGTAAATTCTAGACTCTTCGAATAAATATTATTGAAAATGGTTCCGGAGTTTACAAGCTATGCTCCGCTCAGTTTTAATGCTCAACAGCGCCAACGTCTGAGATAGGTTGAGTAAGCAATGTTAAACGAAGATTTATGGCATGTTGGTGTGATGAGAAACTCGACAAAATGAAGGAATAAATGAAAATGAAAGTACGAATACGTAGATTAATAAATAATCATAAATAGATTTAAATAGGAAGCAAAAATTGAACACAGCAGTAGCTTTTCAGTGTACTCATTCTTTTCTTTTTTTTAAGCAGGAATAATTAAATTTTTAAATTTATCTTAATGATACATATTTAAATTTATTTAAAATTTTCCGTGACTATATTTTTATATTTTAAAAACAAAAGAACTCATTACTGTTGAGAATACTTAAATGCCATTTCTAAAAGAAAAATTTAACATTTTACTAGTTCACGGATATAATTCAATAATCCAAGACCCATATATCTACCCGCAATGACTAAACCTGAAAATGCTTGCTGCAAAAAAACTATAAAATTTCGCTAGTTGTTAGCGCTACAAAGACGCAAGTGACCTCAGGGAAAAAAAGTAATTTCAAGATATATTGAACTGAAAACCATTAAAACGCAAGAAAATTCTAGAAGTATTGCTAATGAAAACGAATCGTTTATACTTCACCTAGTCGATCAATATATACCCAAATTTTCATGATTATTTCTGATAAGTTAAAAGGATTTGAAATGGTTCTTGAATTCAGACTCGTTCCCAGTCGTCACTTACGTTTTCACTTTTAATTAACGCGCGCCAAGGCACTAAATCCCTCCCTGATCCTTCCCATCAACCACAACGTGAATAAATAAGAGCATAGCAATCACTACTAAATCATGCATGCCCATAACACGTCATTTTACTCATTCATCCACAATCCCGAACTCTTTTTTTTTTTCTATTCTAATTGAACTGAAATGGGAAACTTCTATTTTTCTTAACTTAGTTTGACATTTTTAATCTACTGAATTGTGGAATTAATTCTTTTTGGTTTCTTGAGAAAATAATAAAGAAATATGTCTTTGATTTTGTCTTCCCTTTTCAAATGAGAACAATTGGATGGAAGAGACTTCCCATTAATATTTTGTTTAATTTAAGACAATTGTTAATGTTTATTCAATGGTTCATAGATTTTTACCCAAATTTAAGTCTTGATCATGGAAGGAAATACTAATGATAAATAAGAAGCAGCCCATGATTAGTGATGTATCCATGTATCCAGTATCCATGATGTAGTTTCTAAAATGTGCTATCCTATTACTAACTGGTAAGGTAAATTATTATTTATAGTTATTCGAAATAGCAACATTTAACGCGGCTACTGAATGAGATTCAGTTTTTCAATCACCCATTTCCTAGTACTTTCAATCTAAAATCTAACACAAAAAATTAATAATAATAATAAAATAATAATAAGTAAAAAAATAAAAATTTCTCTGAGTTAATGCGTCTCTTCGCCGGATTTTTCACTAGGGCTTATATATTCTGTACTTATGAGCACAGACAGCTTATTCTGGCATCGTACAGCCCTATCTAGACTGACTATACAGGATGAGCAAATTACTAATAGTGTCTATGAGACTTTTGAGAGACATAAGATGAGACAATAAGGACTTGAAGTCCTTCCATCTGCCATAGGGTGTGGTCAATGGGTTTCTTTGACGTCCAAAGAAATAGGTTGGCTGGCAGGCAAATTTGAGAGATATTTCAATAATTGTCTTTAGATGTAAGATTCTCTTGGCTAAAATCAACGCTCGCCTGAGAGGCCTATGTCGAGTCATCTTTACCTGGCCAAGTATAGTAAGATCTGATTGGTCAACTGGTATCCCAAGAGTCAGCCAGCCAAACTAGTATCACCGATTCGCGCCTTCCCAGCGGTTTCCCACTGCGGCGACTAGGATACGGGTTGTTTCCATGGAGACCAGCCCCGATGTTGCGATAGCCTCCTCCGAAGCTCATGACAAGTGCATTATGGGTATTGGAATGCACGCCCACTGGACTGCTGACCAGCGGTAGTAGATAGCTTAGTGTTTCCTCGTGGCAGCGAATGACGGAGTAGACTGTGAGTGAGAGGTTGTCACAAACCAAGATGCAGCCCCAGTTAGTGCCAATGTACAACTCTTTATCGACGGCTAGTAACGAGTTGACCTGGGCACGAACAGCTGCAACAAACAAGGAAAGAAATGAAAGAGATAAGATGAAATACGTTCTATAGATGTGTTTTTCCTCCCTCAGGAAAACTATGGCTATAACAGGATTTCAATTCGATCGGTGAGAGTAGCCCTGCTTTGAATTAGATCAGCCCAGACCGGGTTGCTTCAGGGTTCGATAAAATTATAAGGTTTCACAGTATCGGAAATTGAATGTCGAGTTTTGCGCACGGAGCAATAACGGAGAAACCGCAGTATTCTCAAGAAAATAAGCCGGAAAAAAGTTTAGACCAGGAAATCAGAATGAAAGAAGCATGGGATAAAAAGATTATGTGATGTGCGCATTCCATCATATACAAACCGCTCGATGCTATCGCTGGCTCACAGGAAAAGGTTTCAACATGGACGCTGCCAAAAACGAGATCCTCGTGTGGAATTAAAAGTAATATTTTCATGTATATCTATCTTAATATCATAAAAAAAGAAGAAGAAGAAAAAAAGAAAAAAAAAAAAAAAAAAAAAAAAAAAAAAGAAAAGAAAAGAAAAGAAAAGAAAAGAAAAGAAAAGAAAAGAAAAGAAAAGAAGTATTTATTTTCCAAGATTTCAATAAAATTTATGAAAAGGAATTTGATATTTTCTTTGATAAGATATTTCCGAGATAACACTTTTGCATGCAGTCGGACGCCATCTTGTTCAAAAGTTGACTATAATTTAGAACGAGTTATCGTAGACCCAAATCGAACATAAATCCCTTCGTCCAAAACTGAATTACAACATCTGGTCGTTACCATGACTACTGGTTTGTGTTTAGGACTCTTTACTAATTACAAACACAACAACAGCGGGTAGATAATCAACATTAAGCCAGCTATTGTCTCTATGTCTAAAGAAACGATGCCAAAGGATTTCCTGATGTGATGAACTTTCTTGTGATGAGTTAATGAATAGCCATTTGTATTTACACATCATTAGTAATATACTAAAAAAGATAACTTGTCATCGCTAATCAACACCGCGAACTACAGCATTAGCAGCTCAACGGAGTCAAACTGGAAGTAATGTGAAGGCGCCTCTGGCACTGAGTCCATGAATGATCCCGAAGCTAAGCAGTTTAAATTAGTTAGGGTTTGAGAGTATTGTTATAGTTGTGTTTATTATTGCTGACCAAAACAAAAGCGAGCAACGAATTATTGTTAACGTCTGTAAACGATTTCAGATTGTTGAGAATGAAATAAATAAGACTACTTCCATACTGATTCGTTTTCGAAACGCTCCGTTTTCGTCTTATCGAAATGTCATCGCGCGATACTCTGCCGGCAGAGTTTCCCTTAGGGGAAGATTAAAGGCAGACCCATCGTGTCATCGCGTCCACACACGATAGACCTCGGTTTTTAGATGTCACCACTCTGGAAAGCGTTTTTAAGTATGCGTTTTCGGTGAAAATGCTTTAATAGGCAGATTAAGATTCCCGTTTTTCCTTCCCGCAAACAGCAAACGTGACCACGTTTTCATCGTTTCCCTACATTTCATTTTACCTTTTACAAACCTTTGCGACAAAGGACACATATTCTTATTTTTATCTACTACTTGTAGATCACTGCGATTCCTTTTCACTAATTTTAAAGAATTTTTTAATGGTCAACTGACGTTTCACGTTTGCCGTAAACGAGAAGCTTAACCTCTCTAATGTTTTAGTCTGGACGCAAGGCCAAAACGCATCGAAAAGGTTTTCTAGAGCGCCTTTCGTGTTAGTTTGTTTGGCAATTAATAACCAATGTCAACAATTTTGACGACATATTAACCTACTGCCATTCGTTGTTGCATTTCATTCTTATTGCACTCTAGGTCTACACAATATTGAATCCACTATAATGACATATATTGATGACATGTCGAGGGTAAGTACTTGGAAAAACTGTTGAAGATTGCAAATTGCTATGGAAACGTCAAAATAAAGTTCATAATTACTGTCACTTTTCTTTTGAGTCAAACAAGTGGACCGGATTTACGAAGATGCCAAATTAATGTACTGTATTCAAAATTGGATTAATTTTCATTTCTCAGGTGCCTTACTATTTCTATAGATTTTTTTCTTTTTTCTTTTGAAGAGAGGGCGAGGGTTTTGCAGGCTAAAATCCGTGTCACACACGAAGAAAAGTAAATAACCCTAACCCCCACGGGGATCATTTGACGCTCACCTCGCAACAGCCAAAACAATCATCAACAGCAGAAAGAATCAAAATAGAAGCTCAAAAATATCCAAATAAACAGAGCAACAGGAACCACGTCAGGAATTCTTTGAACATTGTCAGGTTTTCAAATGAAGAAAAACTTTAATTAAATAAAGGATTCTTTGTGAAAATATCTTGGTTGAAGCCTTCATTAAACATCTTTGACAAGTAGGGGATATTGCGCCCTGTTTTGCAGGAAGCCTTCGATTTTATTTATTTTTGCTGGACGTCAAACACATTTACCACGGTTTCTATATAAACTTCTTTGTTCTAACGCCTATTCAGTTTTCTTGCTTAAAAAAAAATCCCGAAGATATCGCGGTAAAAACCGGTTTGAAGCGAAAAAGGTAGAAACAACAAGGACAAACAAATCATGTTGGAAACAAGTAAAAAAATGACGCAACAGGAAAGACAGGTTACACAACACGATAAAAACAGGAAAAAAAACTCTATGGAAACCAGACATGTTCTCGAGATTTTACCAGTTTAGTATTAAAGTATAAATTGTAATATCCAAAAAAAGAAAATTGAAATAGATATTTCAATAGTGGTTTAGTGATTTTGTGGTATCAAGACAGCCAAAATACTATATAAAAAGATTCCAAACCTAGACTAGAATATTTGTAACTGAGTGTTTGGCAAAGGAAAACAAAATATCTGAAGTTCTACATATTATTATTGAGCGGAAAACCCATAGCAACAATGATAAAAGATGCTTTGTTTCGTAACGAACCAACATGGCCGCCATGGATCACACTTTTATCGAGCCGGAAAATAATTATCAACCACAGGTTATTTTTGAAAACAAAGGATTGGACGTTGATTAACCACCAAACGGGCCTAATTTCCGTTAATTTCACCTCCTTATGGCGAAAAAAAAGTAAATAGACGTGGGAAAATTTAGTAAGTTTACATCTGCGCGTCTGCTGCATGCTAATATCCTATACACCTAAAGGTTGTCATCGCCAAAGGCGATAGGCATTAGGCGAGAAGCGATATAGAAGTTAAGTCATTCCAAGATCCAAGAATAGCTGGAACTGACTTGTGTTTCTGCTTCTTCTTATTCTCGTCCAGAACATGGACCTTAGTGTTGAGACTGATTCAATGTTCTTTGTATTCAACAAAACCATTACGGACTCGGAATGACCTATCGCCTATCATCTTTAACGATGACACGTCCATTGAAATAAGGGTATAGAAAACTTGTTAATGTTAATTCATATAAAGAATTTCTGGAACTAAGTAACAAATTAAAGCTAAGGAAATCGAAAAAAAATTCTACTAGGTTACTAGATAGGGCCAATATCGAATATAGGTTTACCAATACTGAAGCCTAAATCATAAATTAAAACATCAAACGAGATCAAAGTTATATAATCCTGTAGTACATGGAAATTTAGACAGTGCGCAGAAATGAAAACACAACGAAAACACAGAAAGTGTCTAGTTTTGCGAAGGGAAGAAATCCGGTGAAACACAGAGACGTATTGGTTGAATATTTCTTGTCTGTGACTACGCATCTCATTGCAAGGTCTTGCGCTAAGGTTCTTCACAGTAATCAAGTTTTTCACTCAAATAAATAATTCACAGTTTAGAGGTGGTGATAAGTGCGCAGATAAAACATTTACGTGCAGGTATTTTTTTCACGTCCCACAAATTTGACTACGCATCTCATTGCAAGGTCTTGCGCTAAGGTTCTTCACAGTAATCAAGTTTCTCACCCAAATAAATAATTCACAACTTAGAGGTGGTGATAGGTGCGCAGATAAAACATTTACGTGCAGGTATTTTTACACGTCCCACAAATTTGACCACGCATCTCATTGCAAGGTCTTGCGCTAAGGTTCTTGACAGTAATCAAGTTTCTCACTCAAATAAATAATTCACAGTTTAGGGGTGGTGATAAGTGCGCAGATAAAACATTTAAGTGCAGGTATTTTTACACAACCCACAAATTTTGATTAATTATAATAAATATATCGGCCCTAATAAGCGCGGCACAAAGAGACCTATGTTTCCAAAAAATTAAAAATTACCATGAGATTCGGCCAAAGGTTTTTTTTTTTTCAACGAGATTTGGAAATTGAACACCTTGAATAAGGTTAGAAATGCGTAGCTTTATTAAACCTCCATATAGACCAAATTCAAAACTCGCACCGATGTGAGGCTTAAGTTGTGAACAAAGGGATCTGGCGTGACTCAAAGTAATCTGGCGTGATTCAAAAGTCACGAATCACGCCAGATTCCTTTGTTCACAACTTAAGCCTCACATCGGTGCGAGTTTTGAATAAATGAATTTTTAACTCTGTCGGTTATTCCATAGACTTTTTTATTGTGTGTAAAAAAAATTCTATGTTTTTAAAAATATTAGCTACATGAAAGGCGCACGTTTCATCGTCTTTGCTACTCAGTAATTGATTTTCTTTATTTTCATTGGTCGGCCTTTGTCTCCTGGTCTACTATGATTAGCCAATCAAACACCTTCATCAATATCGGTTTATCTCACGTACATGCAGAGTCAAGTGAAAAAAAAAAAAAAAAACTATATAAGACTTGATGCTCTTAAAGAGTGCATTCGGGCTTCTAAATGGCTTGTTGCTAGGTTTGCTTTGGCATGTGCTGCGAGCCTTCGCTATGATGAACTCCGTGACAAAACTCCGCGGCCCTAGCACTAATTGGCGATTTGCGACGGCTAAAAGAAAAACATGTTTCTTCATACTCTAGCATTCCCCATGCAGGAATCCATGTGCCTCGTATACCGAGGGGAAACTGGGCAGAGAAAATGGCGGGAAAATAAAGTGAGGGTAGGGGTCAACCTTTGTGTTAGGTTTATCAGCTCAAGCCATGCAGACACACTGGTAGATGTTGAACAGTAGAAAGTTTGAACTTACCGCTGAGCTGTCCTTGACGAATACAACCTGTTCGTTGCAAGCTACCTTTTCCTGACTTTGGAACTAAAAAATGAAAGATAAAAAAAATAATCATAAATACGATATATAACATAAGTTAAATTCAAGGTTAGCTTCATACAGTTTCCTACCTTCAAATTTAGGTTTATATGACGCGCAGTCAACACTTCTAACCGTCCTCTTCTCTTGCGCATCCCATCTGAAGACACGAGTCCCAGGATAGAGCGCAACCCATACAGACTTAGCGAGTGGATCGTCGTTATTTATCGCAGATTTAAAGGTTCTACACGTCACGAGATGCGAGACACTCTGCTCCTTTAGTATCGTTACTTCAGAATCTGAATCTTCCGCTGGCATTGTAGAGATCTTTTGGAGTTCTTCACCGTCGAGTACAGTGATCTCCCCTTTCTCCTGCCCGCACCATACCTCGCATATATAGTCTTCTGTCGGCTCAGGACTTACACGAGTTGTGTCCTCCGCACTCGTAGGGTCGGTTATCCGAGGGTACATAACCGGTACCGATGCAATACAATGAATGGGGTTTCCATTCCCCGGGTACCCCCGGCTTGGCAATAGTTCTTGCTTCGGGCTGTGGGATGGTGAATCACCGTAGTAGTAATGATTACATATGTTGTCATCGTACGCGAGTATTGAACCATCTGCGAGAGATACTAACACCCAGTTGCAGCGAGGAATGTGCGCCATGCTTAGGATGTACTTGGCACGTTTGATCACACCCTTGCAGAGCTCGCGGTATGTTATACCACAGTACACGTGTAGGGTTCCCGATTCTGTACCCAGCCATACTGTACTACCAACACTACAGGCCACGCGAATACATGACTTACCAACTGTCAGTTCCTTCAGGGGAAAAAATATCCTTTCTATGAAATTTGCAGTTATAAGGACACTGTTATAGAAAGGTCTATAGAATTTATTCATCTTGGTGCAATGTTATCCTACAGACCCCTTGCATGTGGCGTCAAAGCAGCTCAATTTGGAGGGGAAAAAGCAAAAGAATCTCAATCTCAAGAGAATTGGAAACCTATTGTTTTGTCCTCCAAATTGACCTGCATTCTGACGTGCTGCAAGGGTATATTACACATTATGTGTCATTCCCTGGGGTGTCATTTCTCTGTTTAACAGTTGTACATGAGAAAACCCATGAATATGGATACAACTCAAACAAATAATCTTACTCTCAAGACAGAATAACATGTTCAACCGTGCGCATTTGTGATTGCAACCAAACAGTAAAAATTCCTTACCTCTTTATGGCTAAATCGTCCACCACTGTATTTAACAACATTAATCTTTCCCGTTCCTGTCCCAGCATTCAGTTCGCTCCTACACAGCCAGACTTCATTGCCAACACTTGGTCTGCCATCCGCGCCACACCCTGATGTAACCCGTGAGCCCGCGGTGACAGCACAGCTGATGTTCAGCTGCTTGTCGAATGTAAGCACGTCTGTCAGGCGCGCGAATTCTGGTAAAGAAGCAAATGCGTAGACCTGGGCCGAGGTGGGGCGTTTATCGGAGTCTTGTTCCCAGCACCACGCCATGAGGTCCATAGCGAATACAGGTCCCTTGCGGTCCTATGTGAGAAAGGGACTTCAATAAGTTCTATAGTAAGGACCAGGACCAGCAGGTCCTTGAAAGACTCAGCTACACGACTCAATCCTAATTCTACCCTCAATCCCTATCATACCTTTGGTGTCAGAGGTGGTCGTTGTCCTTCTACGATCATCTGTTTGACCTGGGCCGGACTGAAGTCACAGAAGGGTTGATGAAGAGTAAGTAGCTCGTAGATGTACATACCAAAAGAGAACGTATCAACCTGCAGGAATAATCGTAATTACTACGAGCGTGAATTGCCCGGTTGCCCGGTTGCCCGGTAATAAAAGGGGAGCAATAGTCCCCTTCACAGTTCCTTGCGCTATCTTGAAAGGTAGCCGTGCCTTTGCATCTAAGCAAGACGAACAGTGAAATTAAAATGTTAGAGAGATGTGAATAATTGTCCAAGGCGTTAAAAAAGTCTCTATCATTTCAAGCTCACAGTTTGTCTCGCTTGGATGTAAAGGCACGGCTACCTTTCAAGATGGCGCAGGGAACTGTGAAGGGGACCATAATACATTCCTCTCCCTTCGCACTCCATACCTAATGAGAAACGTACAACTAAGCCTGTGTATGCACTGTTTATGTTTGGGTTGCAACAGCGCGAACAAGGCGTTGGTGGCGGGAAAATAGCCACGTGATCTGTTAGCGCATTTATCTTTTAATGATATGGGCGTGTAACATTGGCTGCAATGGTTTGTCTCAACACTTGATTGGAAAAGCAGTGTACTTCTGTGTCTGTGATTGGTTCAGAGAATGTTGCTAGTTTTGTACCGTGACCGTGTCGTGAATCGTGCAAAAAGATTTTCCTGAATACTACGAGGTATTGATACATATATGAAGATATATGACGTACCTTGTCTGTATAGCACTCCTTCCCAACGTACTTTTCAATTTCCGGGGCCATAAACCCTGGGGTGCCCCCAAGCCCCTTCATTCCAGCTAAAGCCGCTGTACGGCTAATACCGTAGTCAGCCAGCTTGATGAAAACCTCGTGCGTTCCCTGGTCTGCGTGGGGCTGGGGGAAAGTCCAGACTAGAATGTTCTCTGACTTGAGATCTCGGTAAATGATGTGATGCTTGTGGAGATACTTTAAGGCCGAGGAGCACTGGGAAGAGAAAAAACTGAAGACCTTAAAAATTGTAAGGGCCTGGCTAAACGAGGAAACATGTTTCCTCGATGTTTCCCAGTTTAGCCACATGCGAAACATTGCTGCGTGCAACATATTTTGCTTCCAAGACGCAAAAAATGTTTTTGCTGTGCGGCAGAAACATTTCATGTTTCCAAGACGCATGGAAACATTGTTTCCCGATGTTTCCTGACAGTTTTGCCATCTTAGGAAACACACTTAGGGAAACATGTTTCTGGAAACATGTTTCCTCGTTTAGCCAGGGCCTAAGACCAAGCAAATGACATCGTTTCAAAAGCAGTACAGTTCGTGAGGCAAAATGCATTATCCCGCCATTAAATAAATAACTTTCAAAATTCCTACAATTCTGTAGCGGTTTGAAGTATAACTTATGCCAACTAGAAAGCTCTCTGGCGATCCCTCGGGCTAACATTGTCGCAACACACGTGATTCACACGTTAGTCTCTTACATTTTAAAACTTGATGCCACAGGTATCCCGAGAAATTACTAATTTACCTGAACGATGCATTTTTGAATGACGTAAGGGTTCAGTCGAGCGCCTGCTCTTTTGTAATTGGCTAAAACCCGATCCAGTGCCCCGAGAGGCGCGAACTCGATGACCATGCACAAGGGGCTGAGGCAAAAACCAGTTAGAGACACGATGTTCGGGTGTCGCAGTGGAAGCAAGATGGAAATCTCTTGACGCACAGTCCTGTTGGGAAAAAATGACAGGAAAAAAATGATGAGAAGGATAATTAGACTATCCAAAGTTTTCTTTCCACCAGACTTGCTAATATTGTAACGCATGCCAATAGTCCTTTTCACAGTTCCCAGCGCAATCTTGCAGAAAGGTAGCCGTGCCTTTGCATCGAGCTTGCAATTATAGAGACATGCGAATAATAAGCCTTTTCATAGTTTAAGAATCGATTCCACTGCGCATGCGATTTTATCCCGAATTTCTCACATTCTTTTGTCTAAACCTTCTTTTGTTCTTAATTAAACAAAAGAAGGTGAGAAATTCGGGATAAAATCGCATGCGCAGTGGAATCGATTCTTAAACTATGAAAAGGCTTATTGTCCAAGGTGGTAAAAAAAAGGTCTCTATCATTGCAAGCTCACCGTTCGTCTCGCTTTGATGCAAAGGCACAGCTACCTTTCAAGATGGCGCCGGGAACTGTGGAAGGGACTATTGTTCTCGACAGAAATGAATGGAAAAATGGGTACTAATCGGTCGATCGGAGACTAGTTAGACAGGAATGAGTTACGATATGGCAAATATCAAAGCACTATTAATTTATATTGAAGTATCTTTGACAGGAAAAAGCAGCTTTTTAAATGACATGATGCCTTGTGGTCTGGCTTGGATACAAACAACACCGAATAAGGCATGATGAACAAAAGATGTTTGTAGCGAGACCACAGTTCAGTTAAAGGTCATGTTCGCTATCTTAGCAAAGGTCTTTGGCGGCTGTCTACGGGGCAATGCGTTATCTTCAAACTACGAGACGATAAGATATTCATGCAAACCTGTAAGCGTCATTGAGAGCCATGGTAGGGTTGTCCCTTAGCGCTCTTTTCGCTGCTTCAGCTGCCTGTCGTTCTTCTGGTTTGGCGTCTTCACCAACATCATTGTTCAACGGCATCTTCATGGCAATAGCCAAAGAATCACCGGCCGCGCCTTTGAGCTCTCCGCGGAAGACTGAACCGAATGTACCTTTACCAAGGAACCGACCACGAGTGAGGTTACCAGAATGGATAGCCAGATTTGGGGCGATGTCTTCGAACATCTGTTGAGGAAATGCGTCAAGTGGTATAAACTAAGAGTATTGATGCACATGCGCATCACAGAAAGAAAAACATTTGTTTGCGCATGCGTGAATCTTAAAATGCTTGGATTCGCTCTGTTAAAGATTATTACCCACCACGTCGGGAGCAATCTCTCGTAGATTCATTAAACCATGGTCAGGACATTTGATAGGTTCAGCATTGTACGCACTCAGGACACACTCCTCGAACTCGAAGGCATAGATAACGGTGTCAGACTCGGTCGGGCGTCGCCTGAATGAACCATATCGACCACTACGGTTAAAACTACTGGTGCTTTCGGTACTACCTGCAGATAAAAGAAAGATATGAAATATTAACAGTCGCCTTGCCTGCCACTTCTTGCAAACTTGCATTTGAAAGAAATTATAGATAGATGGGTGGATGGATGGATGGATGGATGGATGGATGGATGGATGGATGGATGGATGGATGCGTGGGTGGGTGGATGTATGGATGAATGAGTTGGTGGATGAATGAATGGATGGATGGATGGTTGGATGGATGGGTGGGTGGGTGGATGTGTGGGTGGATGGGTGGGTGGGTGGATGGATGACGGGATGGATGGGTGGGTGAGTGGGTGTGTGGGTGGGTGGGTGGGTGGATGGATGGATGGATGGATGGATGACGGGATGGCAGGATAGTAATTCAACAAAAAAGACACGACAAATCATGTCCCGTCATGTCCTACCTCTGCTTCTCTGCGAGTCTGTCTGTGACCCAAACTGATGATCACTGCTGCTGTGGCTGGCTTTACTGTCATGACTGTTGAACTCCTCGCTACCACGTGACCTATCACTACCGCTACTGCCGATCATCGGTCTCTTGTTTTTTCCTTTTCGCCCTGAACCAAACCAGTGTAACATTCAAATAAGATCTATCTAGTAGGGCTTACATAAACATAATAATACCAGAAGCGACTGTCTGCGCTTGCGCAGAATGTTTGCGCATGCGCAAAATAATTTGCCGTTCCCCCTCCCCCAAGGGGGTAAAGTTGTTTTTAACCCCTACCTTTTTGAGTATTCGGTTCACCGCTGCAGTCAGTATCGGGTTCATCGGCACTCCCGGAAGTTTGGTCACTGGTATCCTCAAAATAGCTCGAACTGTCATTAGTGCCCAGTCCACTACTTACAGACTTGAAGGTGAATCTGTCCGGTGGTGATCCATCGGGGACTTGAATGAAGGGCGGGGAAAGGGGTGTCTCGCCGAATGGGTCGGGGGTTAATTCCCCGGTGGTACTCCCTTGGCTCTGAAGACTGGATCCTAAATAATGAGAATAATGAATAAATTAATATTACAGTCGAGCTACGCCTTTGCCGCATTGTTTCCCAACCATGGGAATGAATAGACCTCCTCGGCTCTGGAGCGCTCGAGTGTAATGTTGTCCCATTTCAGACCACGTATCATTCCCTTGATAATAACATTCTTTGTTTGAGTCGTATCCATATTCATGTGTTTTCTCATGTGCAACCGAGCGCAAACCTTAAACAAAGAAATGATACTCAAGGGGATGACACGTGGTCTGAAATGGGACAACATTACTTCAGAGCCGAGGAGATCTATTTATGACTAAAGATGGGGAACTTCTTGATCTCATCCGCAACGATCCTGCTCACAATATTATGCAAATTGAAAGCCATACACTACATGCTACGACACTTTCACTCAATGCTGTGTACTTCATGCCGGGGGTCGCGCGTTCGAATCTGGACTGAACCACATATGGGAGTTAATTTTGTTTGATTTGTTGTTCTCTCCCTTGACACGAAGGTTTTTCTTCGGGTTCTCTGTTTTCCTCCCTCCATAAAAATCAACACGCGACTTGAGTGTTATCTGTCGTAAACAATGAATATATTGGTAGCTGTGTGTGGAAGGAACCTCATGAAAAAGGCCTTTACAAGGCGTGATGGTTAGAAAATATTTCAATCACCATTTCCATACATTGGTTCACTGGTCAAACACAAAGCATTCAGTCCAGGTTGCAAGGTTCAAATTTGAATAATCCTTTGAAAGTACCTAGTGTTTCGACCAGTGAACCAATATATGGAAAATGGTGAATTATCCGCCTCGATATTAACCAGTCGGCTTTCTTTGAACGTTAGATGGGTGTGATACTTACTTTTGTCTGGTGATGTAGCGCCGATCCTAGGATCTCTTTTAATAGCAGCATGTACAGGACTAGGCCAGGGGGAGGCACTAGCACTACTACCATCAGTAGTCAAGTGAGCTCCACTGTCATTCTGTTGGGTATACGGTACACCCCCCGGGCAGTCACCCTCCGGATCATCCTCAACACCCGATACCTCTTTAATGCATTTCGGGCAGGGTGTAATCCTAGAGACCAGGCGATATCCATGGACGGTTAGAGCATCGAGGCCTGGGAACCAGTCAGTTATGAGAGTATCGAAGTGTTCGACTACTATGGCGAGAAGACGAGCAGCGAGCTGAACACCGAAGTCTGTCACAGACTTGACGCGAAAACCAATCACTTGGCGAGATTCAGGAGGGTTGTCGTCATCTGTATTATGATTGGTCAAAATAGACGTTAGATTAGATAGACGGAATTTGATTGGTCCAGAAATGAAACACAATTATTGAAAGAAAGATGAGTGAAAATGATTGGACGAAAGATGAGAGACAATGATTGGACAAACATGAGAGATAATGATTGCTTAAAAATCAAAAGAGATCTCGATTGTGGAAAACTTAAGAGAATTTTAAACGGTTAAAGGATGACAAATTGTGATTGGCCAAAATATGAATTGCTCAATGATAAGAGAATCTGATTGGTAAAAAGATTGATTAGCCAATTTGATTGGCCAAAACAATTATCGGACAAAAAGACAAGACAAAATCGGCCAATTAATACAAGATTGTGATTGGTCAAATAGGTTAATAATCCTAATCCGTTACCATCATCACCACGTCTGTTCATCGGGTGCTTGCCACTTCTTCTTCTGGATATTCTTTTCTTCTGCACGAATTTCTCCATCAGAATGTTGACACAAGGAGCAATGATGGCGATGGTAGAGTAGGAGGTTGGGTCGTGCGGCTCGTTACGGTAGTGAAGAGGGTAAAATGCTCCCTCTGTTGAAGGGCAAAGACAAATGTGAGTTGGTAGAAAATTCAGATTTTAATTCTATGTAATATTTATGACTATAAAAATAGAAAAGTTTGGAACTTTATTTGAAAAAGAAACTTCCTGTGGTTTTGGTGGGGACTTTCCCGCCAAAACGCACTTGTTCAATACTGACCTGGTGCACCATAGAAAGGATATCCCTCCAAGTCACAGATCCTCAACATCTTTACACCAAAGCAAGACAACTCGACACCAGTTTTCCAGCACGACCAATCTGGCTGGGCCACCGATGCAAGCTTCTCTTTATCAGTTTCGACTGCTTCTCCTTCCATAACCAGCTGACAACAGCTCCGCACTACGTCACGCACCTCTTCATCAGCTATTATCCTAAATATTGAATATGAAAAAACGTTTGAGGTGGGTTTTCTGTGTAATATCAGTTGCGAACGGACTGGGAAACTGAATATGAAATGCTTTTCTTGTGGTGGTAAAAATGCTAGTACACCTTTGGGGAAAAACGAGGGAGGAATGACATGAGAGTGATTTGCATGAATGTTTTTGGCATGGCGGGCTTCCTGTGTTGACACGAATGAAAAGGGCTGGGAAAGAAGAAGCCTGATCAAATAGCAGTTAAACGAAAACCAACCATAAAAATTTCCTTCCTGCTACGACAATATATCTCAATCAAAATGATAATAAAGAACAGGAAGCCATGTCCGTCAAGTGATCACATTCTAGTTTACCTGGTAATCAGTCTTGGCCAAAATCCACTAGGAACATAAGACATGACGTACTGTCGTCTCAATACACGTGTCTTGGTGTACGCAGCCATGTTCATAGCACGTGACACTATCGGGCTAACCTCGGGTGATATTGGTTGGTTACTTATTTGCTGCCTGTCGGGGAGTAGGGATGGGACTAAAAGGTACTCAGCGCTCCATGGCAGGGCGACTTCGAATTTGCTCAAGAGATTGATGTACTGTTTTATTAAATTGGCGGGGAAGTTCTCGCTTCGGAAGATGTGAGAAAGATCTGACAACTTCATGACGCCTGCAGAAAAAGACAACAACAAACAAAAACAGAGATTATTAGACTACGTGCATTTCTTTAACTATCCTCTCCCTCCCCTCCCCCCTAGGAAGAAACGGGGGAAAGATACTGTAAATTTTACAAGAACAAAGTTGCGCTTTCTAACAGCATTCCTACCATTGTTGATATGAGGATTGACCTCCCTTATCGTGACTACATGAGCCAACATGTCACACAACCACTGTGGATCCAAGAAGTACAAGTCACGCAACAATGGATCGTCGTAATGTAAAAGCACACCTGTCAAAGGGAAGGATAGATAAATCTAATTAAATATTTAACATTTTATAACTCTAGAGAATATTATATTGTGTAACACATACCATTGTCATGCAAGAACTTGGTGGCTTGCTCTAGTTCTTCTAAGTCACGCAGGTGTCTGCCTTGTTTGCCTAATTCCTTCTGGACAGCGTTACTATGACAACAAACCACAGTTATTATGCAACGCAAAAAATATCCCGATTTGAGAATAGACTTTTTTGGGGCGTAATCGGTTTTCCCATTTCAGACCACGTGTCATTCTCTTGAGATTAGGATTGTTTGTTTTAGTTGTATCCATATTCATGTGTCTTCTCATGCAAAACCTTTTAAACAAAGAAATGATACTCTAGGGAATGACAGGTGGTCTGAAATGAAAGAACATTACGCCCAAGCTAAACTAAAGAGATCTATTACAGTCCATTTTACCGGGGATTTTGTTCAGATCGTATTTAGAATGTTTCTTCTTGGCGTTCTTTTGAAAAAAAGTTAAGAAATTTGCTTAGTCTTTGAATTTATTGTTGATATTTTTACTTGAATTTTGTTTACTTTTTTTTTTATACCGACGCCAAACGATTAGACACAAACAAATTTTCAATAGGTATGATACCGCACCTACTCAAATCGAAAACAAAAGTAATTTGTAAAAACCTCAGTATATCGGAACCCCCGCTAAACCGGAAATTTTTATCGGTCCCAGCACTGTCCGGTATAGGGGGGTTTCACTGTAACAAGGTATCTTACCGGAAGTTCTCTGATCTCATGACAGGCGTCTGGTCGTCTTGGTAACAGCAATCTCTTATCTTCCCCACAACCTCTTCGACATATATGTAACTAGCAGGTATCGGAGTCTCTAGTAATGGAGTGCGACTACCTACGAACAGGGAAATTATATCATAGTTAGCATAAAGACGGGTGCTTTCAATTTTCCCGGAAAAACCGCAAATTTCAGTTGGAAAACAAATGGTATGTATCATTTCGATCGGAAAGTTCCAGATAACTGGGTCTTCCGATTGAGGTAATCCACTTTTCCCGCTCTTTTTGGTTCTTCCGGTAGACGCGTGTACCATCTGTCGGAAGTCAGTTTCCCGCTCTTTTCTTACCATCAGCAAATGAATGTCCTCCCGGATGAATTGGTTTAAATGGTATATCCCCTAACAAAAAAATACTTATCGCTTTCTCCTCTCATGTCCTCCTTCCCTAAGTAAAACTTTGACATCTTTCCACTTCTATTGTTATCCCCTGTCCTCTCTCCCTAAGTAGAATCTTCCCAATTCTGTATTATACCTCCTGTCTTCCCTCCCTAAGTACAATGGTACCCTCTTCCATCTTCCCCTGTCCTCTTTCCTTAAGTAGAATCTTCCCATTTCTATATTTCATCCCCTGTCCTCCCTCCCTAGGTAGACCTTTGTGACCTCACCTCTCTCTTTGATTTCCAGCGCCTTGTTATAGATCATATGCCGTAGTTCCCTCACATGGTATCCAGTTTTTGAGCTCACTTCTATTGTATTCATAACCTTGGGTAGGCCTCGATCCCTGGGGTTTTGAACGCCTCCGCCAAACTCCCTTGCGATGTAACGATCACGGATCATCTGTTGTAAGGTTGGTAAGAGATTTGAACGTCTTTCTTCTGGTGTCAGCATGTCGTGATGGGTGCCGACGATGATACAAGGAGAATCAGGTGCTCTAGCCTGCGTTAGACGGCATTAGACAATATCAAATGAATATGTTGGCAAATAATCTAAATCCTCGCTAGTTTGTTGTACCTTTAAGCGGCAAACATGATGACTGGCAGCGCATTCAAGCGCTTCATGATCAGGATGAAGTTAAATAAAGGTTAAACTAAGGTATTCATTCTCATGGGAACAAACATGACGCCGAGTGCTCAAGGTCCATTATGGAGCAACTCTGATTGGCTGATCACTGATGTCGTGCGCAATGATTGGTTAAAAATTTACCGTTAAATCCGTACCGTGAACATGCCATGGCCGTGCTGTGTTGGCACATTCTGATTGGCTAAGAAGTGATGTCGTGCGTTGTTATTGGTTCAAATAATCTTTTCAATGCATTACCATAACCGTGCCGTGTTGTCTCTTTATCAAAACAGATATACGCTATATTCTAACAGTAGGATCAATTTACCTGTATGTTCAGTAACCAAGGCTCTATCTCGTTCACACCTTTTTCTCCCTCAGTCAACTTCCACATGACAATATAAAGAGATCGATGAGAGAGGAAGCACTGATGAGTCGCGTAGTATTCTCGCTACAACAACAACAACAGAATAACGTCAATGATATAGATCAACATATACCTTCACCATCTAATAGACCTAATCCACTGTTTTCCCATTTCAGATAATGCTCTTTTACTCCGACGAAGTACAAGCGTCCGAAACGTCAGTAAGTTTTTTCATCTTTTCACGGCGTAGAATATACCCTTTTATCTTTACTGTTTCATTAGAAATACCGACGCAGTTCACACTAGTTTTTAGCTAGTTATCTCTTCATTTCAGATGTGTCATTTCTCTAGAGTATCATTTCTTTGTTTAACGGTTGCGTTACATGAGAAGACACATGGATTTGGATGTTATGGAGAGAATATTTCTAATCAAACCATGTGTGAAGCTAAAACTGCTATCCCAGAGTCGACCTTGTTAGAGACGGTAATAAACCTACGCGACTGTATGCGCGTGCCGTGCGGCGCATTCTGATTGGTTTACTAGTGACTGGGAGCGCTGTGATTGGTTGGTTACAAATATCACCACAGGGATACCATAACCCAAGACACTACCCACCTGGCCTCCAAAGTCCCAGGTACTAAACTTGATGCTTTGACGTTGATCTCCTCGAAAAAATTCGTTCTTTTTAGGATACGTCCAGTCTGATACGTCGACACCAACTGTGGAAATATTCTTTTCTTGTTTCTTGGAACGACCTGTAGAACAACCGGTCCATTTGACAAGAGTTAGTTAAGAAGGACCTCTTGAAAACGGACAACTCGTTTATAAGGCTATAATCTCCATAACCTTGTCTATAATAGGATCGCCTATTGGATACGACCACTTCAGTAATATTAAATCCTCTCTAATACGACCACTCTTTGATAGGGTGACCTCTCTAATACGGACACCCTTTGATAGGGTGACCTCTCTAATACGGACACTCTTTGATAGAGTGAACTCTCTCTAATACGGACACTCTTCGATAGTGTGACCTCTCTAATACGGACACTCTTTGATAGGGTGACCTCTCTGACACGGACACTCTTTGATAGGGTGACCTCTCTAACACGGACACTCTTTGATAGGGTGACCTCTCTAACACGGACAGTTTTTGATAGGGTGACCTCTCTAACACGGACACTCTTTGATAGGGTGACCTCTCTAATACGGACACTCTTTGATAGGGTGACCTCTCTAATACGGACACTCTTTGATAGGGTGACCTCTTCAATACGGACATCTACATCCAAATAGACCTTTTGAATAAACTCACCCAACGAGCTGCCTCGTTTTCTCTTCTTTCTTTCCGTCCATCCCGTTGAAGGAGAACTTTGATAACTTCCCGTTCCTTCCTGTCTTAGTTGGTTCAGTAGGGTCGTCTTGCCAATATTCGATACTCCTACGAACATTAGCTTCATGCAGGGGTACGGTCTGGACCTGGAGTAATATACAAGAATGATGTTAAAAATAGGTGCGGTAATGAAGGCAACAGCATAGCGCAATTTGTCAATGTCGTACATATTACCCATTCTCGCGCGCAACAAAGAAATTCTCATTGTTGCGCAAAGTTGGAGCAAAAAATATATATACTTATACAAAATGTTAATGCGTAATGTTTTCCCATTTTAGACCACGTGTCATTCCCTTGAGTAACATTTCTTTGTTTAACAGTTGCGCATGGGAATACACATGAATATGGATACAGCTCAAACTAAGAGTCTTATTGTCAAGAGAAAGACATGTTGTCTGCAACGGGAAAACATCACGCAACATGTGAAAATGTTTATTGTTTGAGCACGAAGTAGTAAAATGCGTGACACTACTCTGGAACTAATGCAATGTTGCGTGACAAGATGCACGACATTGTTGCCCATGACACTGTACCCCAAGGATGCAACTAGTGCAGCTAGTCTTTTGGTCAGCGGATGATCATTACAACGCATGTTCTACATACCTTTCCAGCACCGATCTCAGATAACTAACAAGATCTTTAGTCTTCTTTCGTTCCAATACACTAGCTTCAATATCCTGTAGTGTTAGACCCAGGTACTGTAGATCCCATAAATCAGACAAGAGCCCAATCTCCGGTGGCAGCTTTGAAACCTCGGTATTCGAAATATGCAGGGATCCCAACTTGCTCAAAAGGCCTATAGTCTTGGGCAACGTTACCAAGGGATTCCCGCTTAGATTCAACGACTGTAGACTGGGATAGATAACTGTACTAGCATTAGCTGTACTAGCAAACCACGCTGCATACTTAGACCCAGTCTGGCTCCTGGTAGGAGTGTTGGACGTTACATTAGCTTCCATCTTTGAAAATGTCATTTCTTTAATGCTATTATTGTTAACATCCAGACGCTTCAGATTTGGTAGAGTGCGGTGTCTTTGATGCCGACAAGCGCGGCCTTTAAGTGAACTTTTACTTGCGCTCCTCGGTCTTGTACTCATTCCTAGCCCACCCCTCTGCCTCTCGACTACTGCGTAACACCGTTTAACTGGCAACTCCGTAGAGAGAGGAGACATTTCTTCCAGACGATTGTTCGACAAGTCTAATGACGCCAAAGACGTTGGAAAATAAGCCAATGTTTTGACCTCAAATATATAATTATTAGATAAATTCAAAGTCTGTAGATTCGTTGCCAGGCAAGGCAGGCCCAAGGGGATTATTTTGAATTGGTTGTGTGATAAATCAAGTTTAAGTAACGCATGTCCTCGTGTTTGTTCAATCTCGTCTTCGTCTTCGTCGGAGTCCTCAAGCTCTTCTACTCCATTCTTACCCCATAGTTTACTATGGCAGAAGATCTTTAGGTGTTGTGGTTTGGCTGGTTGTGGTACATGATCGTCCTTAGGTTTCGATCCGTCTGCGCTTATTTTTTTCGTCTCTGATGGTTTCTCTTCACTGGGTCCACCTTCTTGCTCAGGGATTAACCTATAGTATACATCATATAATGTACGAGAAATAAGACGTAGGTACCTTAGCTAGACCAAAATTCACCATGCCTGCTATCAAACTACAAGCAAAGTGCATTCTGGTCTAGCTTGGGTAAAACAATACTATACAAGGCATGATAAACAAGAAATAAATACCCATGATAGACTAGAATGCAACATGTTTGGCTTTTAGTTTGACTATCACACTACAAGCCAATAAGAAGCATTCTGGTGTAGCTTGGGAACAATCGTCACAATATAAAGTATGATGAAAAAAGGTATTCGTACCCAAACTAAACCAGAATACGCATTGAGATTAGAAAAACAGGATGCATGCAGGAAGATATTGTAAACGAAAGGTGGTTGCACCCAATCTAGACCAAAATGCACCAAGTTTACTATCACACAACATTCCAAACCATGCAGATGCATTCTGGTGTAGCTTGGGTATAAACAATACCAAACATGGCAAGACAAAAACACTTATAGACATCACTTCCAAACATAACTTTACTTACTGTTTACTTAAATCGTCTCTACTCTTCGACACATGCCGAGGTCTTGGTAAAGTTGAGGTCTTTAGTCCTGCTTTCTGTGCCTTTTTCTTTGTTTCGTCACTCAAAGGCAATGTCTTTAAATAATTTCCCTTTAGATCCAAAGTCTTGAGCATCGGCGAGAACCACATGGCGAAGGGCAAACTGTCTATATCATTATACGACGCATTCAAGAACCGTAAAGTTGGTAATTCAAATATACAGGTCGGTAGAGAAGGAAGAGAGTTGTGGTGCATCTCAATCTCTTCTAAATGAGGGCAATTCCAACTGGACTCAGCGTAATTAAAGTCACTATCTTCTATTTCTTCAGTCACACGATCCGTTATATTATCACAAGAATGGAACTTAATAGGATTTCCCGAAGTATTCCCGAGCTGCGTCCGAACTCTACCATTGTGGAGCGTCGGTAGAGAATTCAGTGAATTTTCAGAAATATTTAACACTTTTAAAGACGGTAATTGAAAGATTATTAGAGGTAGTTTATTAAGGGCGTTGCCTGAGATATCGAGTCTTGTAATTGTTTTTAATACTGGGTGCAACCCCACGTTTCCCGAAGCCACTTGCGGGTTGATTTGCTTAGCAGCGTCAACGATCCATTGTGGGTGTATTTGGTTGAGTTTCATTCCATTCCACACGATGCAGATAGGATTCGAATTTAGTCTCCAGACTTCTTCGGCGTGACTACCACGGGAGGGGTGGGGTAGTTTGTGCTCATTATCAACATTGACACCTGTAAGTCAAATGCAAAGCATTTCGTAAATGATTGTAAAATATTAATGCACACGACACGCTTACAAGGTACGTGCAAGTTTAAAAAATAAAAAATGAAATGAAGGGCTTAAGACAACCCGTGTTGTTGCCTGATAATTTTAATTCTCTACTTTCACATCCCAATAATACTTTGTGTCTTTGGGGGGTAACCAGAGGGTAAAAACCCACTTATTTTGCTGAAGGCTGGTCAGACAATATTGACAATACCTTGTTTAGTATCCAAAAATAAAATGAAGAAGTAAAAAACAGAAAAAGATAGAAGCTTGAAGGCGTTTAAGGTAAATTTTAAACATTTTTTTGTAAGTCAATACATTTTGGGACAGTTTTTTGATTGGTTACCCCCCAAAGACGCAACTCATTATGGGGATGTGAAAGTAGAGAATATAACTAAAGAAAACCATTCTTTACCTTTACTAAGTAGGATGTGTACCAGAGAGTGATGAAGTGCCTTTGAAGCTTTCTCCACGCATGTGTTCCCAATATCTACTGCGCCTGCTTCGACTAGGATTCTAACCACCTCAAGGTCACCCTGAGCACACGCGATACCAAGCGGTGTCTTTTCCTCATCGCGCACATCTTCAGCCAGTTTTTGCACAACGCGTGATATCTCATTCTTAGGTTCTTGAGTGTACGATATCTAGACAGAAAATATAATAAGAAACCTTGGTTACGTATAAATCATCACTTTGGAGTGTGTGAAACGCCAATTTGGGTAGAAAGTACTCGCAGTTCCATATAAACAGAAATTACTACCGATGAATATGAAGGCAAAATGAAAAAAGAAAAAAAGAATTTTAAAAAATCTGTCTACGGTAAGATTTGAACTCACGTCCGCCAGAAATCAAAAATAAACTCGATTCTAATTTGCCATACCCCCGAGACATCCGCAGAGCTGAGGCGGCGTATGGACTTCGGACCTGACGGCGATTAAATCCTTCTGCCCTTGGGTGTACGAATTACGCAAGAAAATGTTCTAGCCGAAGCATCAGGGGAGAGACCAGCCGGCCCCCAGACCATATCGGCTAATCCCTTGCATCTCTGCCACGCACGGAATCGGTTGATAATTTGATGTTAAAAGTCTAGTCTATTCAGTGCATTGTTTTCATGGCTATTGTAATGCTGATTCATCTGGAACCGTGGTCCAGTTGGAAAACCTTGGTCTTCATTAATAGTGAGTCAAGCCCGGTTAAGGGAGGTTAGTACCTGGATGGGTGACCTCAAACGTATGCCTACTAAAGCTTTGTTTTATATCTTTTTTATTTTCGTCTTTTTTTTTTGGTTTTAAAAATAATTGAATAAACATACAGATTTGAATTTTTTGGTTACAATTCATAATCAAACCCATTCATATCAGAAAACAGCGATATAACGTTTCTGAGGGGGAGGGTGTAAGTTTATATACGTCTGCCTCACCCTCTCCCTACCCATTCCACCCCTAGTAACCGTCACTTACTTGATCAGGATTATAAGATAGGTTGACATCAGCCCCTGCCTCTAGCAGGATCTTCACGATGTCTCTCTGTCCCACGGTAATGGAGTCGTGGAGTGGAGTACGTCCCATGATGCTTTGAGCGTTGATTTCGATTCCGACGTTTGCAGAGCATGGAGGAATGCTGGAGAAATATTTTTGAATGCATAAATATTATTACTAGTGTAAAATAACCACAGCATTTCTATTGGTCAAAAAATGGAATACAATTATCAATATTAGTGGTTATGTAGTGTGTGCTTCTAACTGCAAATGACACGTTATTCCCTAGAGTATCATTTCTTTGTTTAATGACTGCACATGAGAAGACACATGAATATGGATACAACTAAAGCAAAGAATATTATTCTCAAGAGAATGACACATGATCTGTATTAGGACAACATTACGCCCAAGGTAAAGAAGTCTGTATCTTGACCCTATCCCCTATGGTTTACATATAAATCAGTAGAAGTTCTTCACCCACCAGCAATGTTTCCCCTCGAGCAGCAACTTGGCCACCTCAGCATGGCCGCCTGATGCAGCAAGATGAAGGGGTGTCATACCACTTGAGGTACGAGCATTGATGTCGATGCCATTACACAGCATAGGACTAGTCCCCTCCCTGTAGTAAGAAAAGGATTAGTTAACAATATTAGTATCTCTGGAATACAAAACAGTGTTGCCCTCCTTTCGTTGCTCTCATGGCTGCACGTGATACTTTTGACATACAGTGATCACTACATCTTGGAATCAAGCTATTGAGTTTGAGTCATGCTTCATAACTGTGCACGGCATGAGCGCAAGTTTCCTATTGAAGAAATAGAGCAAGCACCCCTGACAAAACTCATAGGAGAGAACTTGAAAATACTTCCCTCATGTTTTGCCGGTCCTAGCATGCTTTTTAACTACACACAAAACAGCAAGCAAACAAGCTTTATTTATTCTTTTGTAAAATACAAATTGAAGTAGCTGTTAATTTGGATACAAATGATGAGTAAAAAAGTGTGCGCATATGCCGTGCACTCTCATAAACCACACCCCCTACCAAACAGCAATCAAGATTTATTTACAGTTGTCTTTTTATTCTTTATTACTTACTCTGGCGCCTGCATGAGTATTTTGACGATGTCAACACTACCTTCCCCTGCCGCTACATGCAAAGGTGTTGAGTGTTCCATCTTGGTAGGTGTGTTTACATGATGTGGCATGGCATGGGCTAGAAGCTTTGTAACTTTAACATGTTTATTGAAACATGACGCATATAATGGTGTTATTCCTGTGTAGGTGTTAGCAGATCCATCGGCACCATGGTTTAGGAGAAGTTGTACAATTTCTAAATGTCCATTATGTGCAGCCCTATGAAAAAAGCATTTGGGAAAGTAAAATGAATATTAAATGTATGTGCAGGGAGTCAATGCTCAGTCACCCAAGCCATAGGCTCATGACTGAAGCAATTGATGCAAGATGTAACTAGATTTTAAAAGTTAATTTTGAGAGGAAGAAAAACTGACAAGCCCAGAGAAAAACCAGAGAAATTTCTATTCCTCTCTAACAAAATCTTAATTGCATTTCTTTATCACATCAGTGCGTAATCCTTTGAGTTATAAATGCAAGCATGTGCAAAAATAACCAATCACAGTGCGTGCTATATTGTGACAGTACCGACTTACTTGTAAAGTAATGTACTGCCTCCATGGAACAGTCGGTTGACGTTGATCTGACTAATTTCAGGTATTAATGTAGAAACTTTCTCAAAATCCCCAATAGTACAGGCAAGAAAAAGTTCTGCAAAGATGCAAGAATGATTAGAAAGCATTAGTGTTTGTCATCAAACACTTGGAGTAGCTAATGAGATGAAAGAATTTTAAAAACTCATTGAAACCCAGTACTTAATATCTTACCTTGGCAACACTCTTCTTCCCTGACAGCTTTTTGTATTTCTGAAAAATGAAAGTGGAAGCATTTTTATTCATAGTGCTATTCCTATATTCTCTTCTTCATATCAAGCTTTACTGGTAATCAAAGAAATAATACTCAAGAAAATCAGTTGATGGGTGGGTGGGTGGATGATATTTTTATATACATCTTTGCAAAGCAGCCTGTGAGCACACAGATTTATGCTCTGTAAACCAATATAGCACACTTATCTACCAATGAGAGCAAGCATATAACAATATGTTAATAATAAACAATTCTAAAGACAACTCACCTTCTACATTCTTTAAGTAGTCTGCGCATTCATAGTGGTTTTCACTTATGGCAACCTCTCTTGCTGTCTTGCCAGTCTTGTTCTTCTTTGAAACATCACCTTTGCTGTCAACTAAGAGTTTCAAACACTTCAGGTGGCCATTTCTTGCAGCAAGATGTAAAGGTGTCTAGAAGACATAAGTTATAGTTAGCAGTTTAATGCAACATTTCTTACAAGTTGAGGGATGTACTACAAGATCATGTCTCAAAACTGTTGCCACAATCATTGCAACCTACTTCTCATAGTTATCACAGCAGCTATAAATAAAACAGGACATATGTATTATGGCATCATGCCAGAATCTGTTGCACACTCTCTTTTGTTCAGTTTATTAGCACCAACTGTCTTATGATACTCACTGAGCAGTTGTCTTGTGGACCAGAGACTGCATTGGGATCCCCTGAAGAAAACAGACATATGAAGAGGTTGAATAAACTAGGTAATTATAATGAATTAATGTTCTATCAATTAGAGGTTCTTGACATAATCCTTAAAATAAGAGTTGATATATTTTTTCATTCCCTCCCTGCTATCTACCCTTCCTTATCTTCTATCCTCCCTTCCTTACATCTTCCTTCTCACCTTTCATTCTTCCCTTCCTTACATCTTTCCTTTTTTCTTTCTTTTCTTATTTCCTTCCTTCCTTCCTTCCTCCCTTCCCCCCTTCCCCCCTCCCTTCCTTAACAACCATACACTCCATAACAGAATCCACTACACAGGTCACTACTATCGATCTTTATCTAGTTATTACCTTTCCATGGTCCTAATAACTCCTCCAGACACTGAGCGCTATCATGCAGAGCAGCGGTGTGTACTGGCGTGAGTCCTCTGGGATCCTTGGAGTTAGCGTCGCCCTGAACACCAGACTGAAGTAAAGATTTGAGGAAGTCTCTCTGATCAAAGATGGCTGCCTGGTGCAACAGTTCACCAGGATATGAAAACACTGGTATGGCCATAGATGTCTAAAAAAAGAAATGATGATTGACTAGTTTTTATGAGATCGATTTCAACACACCAGGAGTACAACCCACTAATGGATTTTCTCTGAACCAATCAGAAAGCTTTAAAATTAATTCACCTTTTTGGCGCTAGCTTGGATTGTGTTACGGTCACCAAAAAGTTCGAACATCGTTCTCGGATTTCCATACAAATTCACTGACTTTAAAGAGAAAATTTAGGTAGATTTCTTTAGTTAGCTCTCTTAACACCTGTAAGAAAAGCTTCTATCAAGCTAGAAAAATGATCATTTACTTGTATTTAGAGAACTAACTAAACATTAACCAAGTAAATAGTTCATTTAGAGTCAGTACATTTGTACAGAAATTCAAAAACAATGTTCAAACGTTTTGGTGACAGTAACATAAACTAAAACAATTTATACCCCGTGACAGCTAGCGCTGAAAAGGTGAATTAACCAATTCAAGAGCTTGAATAGTAAACCATTTGAATGCCATGGCAACAAACATTTTTCAAAAACAATAAAGGGTCTTATACAGATATACCTTAAGGTAGTCAATATGTATACCATTGCTGGTGTCACTCAATACCATTTTTGAGTGAGGCAACATTGCGTGACATCAGTGTAACACATTCCTAGGAAATTTACTTAATTTTGAATGTCTTTAAGAAATTATTTATGTTTGTTCTTTTATCTCTCCTTTCTCTTGTCCCTTTGTTTCCTTGGTTACCAAGCCATTCTCCATTAAATTCATCTCATTTCTTGTGTCGCTGGAGGTAAATATATGCTTAATAGGCCAATCACAAATTAATACCATTGAATCCATATCCCCATTTTGGATTTTAATTAAGAGAAATCGAACATGGACTGTCAGATGTTAATTAATAATTTCAGAAAGCACTATACTATTACCAGCATGACTCATACTTAATTCAAGAAATCCAAAGATATTAGTCTAAAAACTGCTCCAATCAAGGGATATTTCTGAAGATGGAAGTGATCGCATTTTTTTAATTCATTGGTTGGATACCTAATCCCCTTGACAGGCCCACAGCGATTATCCAATTATTTATAAATACATTCGTTAATGTAAACAATATTTGATGCATAATTTTTGGAGCTCAATTCTCTGTTTACACTGCTGAGATAGGGACAATACAGCGATCGCGTGCATTCAAATAGCTTTTTTTGCATTGAATAGGGAGTTCCCAGAGAAATTACATTATCTTACAAATTTTATATCGAGATTAAAACATATTTCTTTAATCTATCTACAGTGTACTTGTCATCCCTGGCTAAGCACCACGCTCTTACCCCATTAAATATTTAACATAAAAAAGAAAATCACACCATACACAAACCATCTTGAGGAATAGTAAAACAGAATGAAAATTTGAGGTTTTCTTCGTATAAATTATCGGATGAAAAATGTATCAGAAAGTTGCGCGCCATTATACATTTTTGCGCAAGGATTCGCTGGAGATCAAATTTTTTCTAGAATGAAGTAGAAATAGGAAATCTCAAATATCGCATTTTTATGTGATGATCAAAGTTCAAGTTAAATATAGGATTTTATTCAAGACTTTTCTTTTTCATTTTTTTCCCCCGAAAAAAAAGTAAGCTCTATAGCAATTTCTCTACGGATGAAATTAACAAGACATTTAAAGTAAAGTATTGCACGTCAAGTCCAAAACAATGCCGAAATTTTCGTTTCAACTAATAAAAGCCCCTATATTTCAAAGATTTGCCATGGTGTCAAGCAATGATTGTTGTTAAAAATTTAGTTCCACTTCAATGAGAATCTTCAATGGATGGCAATAATACCGATCAACAAGCATAAGATGAGAGTCTGAACGATATCCATATTTATAGAAGCTGTACTGTCAGTCTCATCAAACAAGTTTGAACTCAATTCTTCAAATTTTAACCAGAAAAGTGGCTTTAAAACTATATGGAAGTCTATACTAGAGAAAGAAGGTTTCACGATGGAATAATAACTTGATTTTTTTTTGAAAGCTGTGAGATGTTTGTACTGATAATGATCGCGCGTTTATGCGACATGTGAACATGTTGAAGATCATGGCCTCGCTGTCTTAAAAATATTCCCGAGAATTATCACCACAAGAATAAAGACTCTTATTATCCACAGTATTCAAAGTAATTCAAGTAATATGATCTGAAATACATACCTGGTTTTATCCAAACTGGGAAAAAACACGTCGAATTGGTGTGTGTTTTGATTGAAATGCTCCCATATTCCAACACAATTTTGGTGTTCAAACCTTTGTTTTTTCAATTTTGAAAGCTTCTTGAAGCATTTTCCGTCGACAGAGCGATAATTTGAGTTCTTATCTTGCCTAGGAAATGCAGATTGTATAAGAAAGAGTGAATCACATCACGAAAATTGGTGTTTTTTTCGTGGTCAATGATTGAAGACACCAACGCAGGCCTGTCTTCTGGCACACTCGTTCTAGAACCAGAACAATAACAATACTTACAAGGGAGGACAGAAATGACAAAAAACATTTTATAGGCTATCTACTAAGAACCCAAAAAAACTTACTTATATTCTTCATACCAAAAACGCTTTTAAATGAAAACAGATTACTGAAGGACTAGTAAATATATATTTAACGATAGTGTTCAAAAATGTGTTGTAATTCTTACTACTCTGTACCTCCCTCAAGTGAGTTAGTTGTCATTGGGAGTGTAATACCGGAAATAAATGAAAAGCATAGTACGTTATGGATGAAACAAATAGAGTTGCCAGATCACTTCCATATATTCCATTTTCCAAACCGAGTATCCATTCATTCTCTTGGTTTTCCTGGTTTACTATTAGAAAGCTCACCATCATGTATTATATCTTCCTATACATTAGTATACTTTACTATGATAATTTTTCCCATGGTTATTCCGCATTCAATCATATTTATCACCACTCATTTTATACATTTCATTATAGTATTAGTATTACAAGTCAACAAGGAAAAAAGAAAACAGCTTTCGTGAAAATAAAAAAGGTTTGACCATCCACAAAAATTCAACCTCATTCTCAGAGCCCCCCACCCCAAACTTTCCCCCCCAAAAAACGTATCTTCCCTAACCACAGCGTTAAAAATACTGCCGTTTCTCTGACAAGATGTATAGGCTCAAAATTGAGAAAATAATTACCGCCAATTCGTACCGGAAGTCGAGCGCTGTAATAGCCGGAAGTCAAGCCGCTATGTATTTGTAATGTATTCAGAGTGATCATATAATCAAAGAGTCAAGATGGACGATGAAAAGAGAAATAAAGAATTCAATACCTGGCTTGAAAAAGAATTAGTCGCCTATCACAGGAAGGAATCTTATGTTTTGAACACTCTGGACAGCTCATATGGACTTGATTATGTCGCTAAACGAGCGAGAAAAAAACGAGAACACGAAGAGCTCCATGGCGGGAAAAATCTCATGCCGGACGCTAACTCACAAAACGAGGCCAAAAAACACTGTAAAAATCTCTTAGCCTGCAGCATAACAAGGATACCCACAGCAAGATGTAATGGGGAAGATTAATTCACAAAACTTAACGAACATTGGCCGTTTTTTATCGACATTTCTTGAATTTCAAAGTTTGTTTACAAGCAGTTTGAAATGGACAAGTTCTGGTCAAAGCGATTTTAAACAAAGAAGTTAACTTTTCCTCCGATCCGAAAACCTACATTTATACTTTATAGCCTTTAAAGCTATTTAAAGTGTCCTCTATTACTAGTAAATACTCTGGATAGTGTTTTATTAGCGTTTAAGCAGTTTCCAGAGAAAAATTTCCATTGTTTTTGAATGGTTTGATGTACATTACAGGCATACGTGCTTCAAGACACGATTTTTTTATCCCTGCACGAAATTTTTCCATCGATTCTCCAGACGCGTTTTTCAAAGATTTTTAGGTTAGAAGATAATGATTTAAATTTGAAAATTAAGAAATATATCAAAGTATGGAAAATATATATTGATTTTTTGTTTTTCTTAGAGTTATATGATACCAAAGTTTCATTATGCTATAAATAGCTGGACTATAAATATTTAGAAATCAAGTAGATTGGGTGTTCTACTTCACTGCACCACTGGTTCATAAAGGTATCGACTTGCATGTTACATGGCGATTGTATATCTGAACTTGAACTGTATCAGAGAAAGATAAAATACTATAGCAATCGTTTCAGAACAGCATCATCAAGCTATTTGTTTTACCTTATTCCATTCTATTCTCTTTCCTTCGCTTCCTATTGATAGTTTTCACAGCCACCATGTTGGATGAATTTAACAAAAGATTCCTCATTAGCTAGTCTCTATTGTTATATCATCCAAGAAGGCAGCATGTCTTGTTATTTCATTCTCTTGGTAATGATTGCAAGCCAGCTATTCTCAGTTTCTACTATGTTGCAGTTAGACTCAGCACATGATTTGTCCGTGATTCAATGAAACCGCAAAATGTAGGCATAGCTGAGCAGACCATAAGAGCAATAGCTCTATACTGATATAGGAAATTGACCACAAGAATAGCTTAGCCAATCAGAATGCATCATTTGCAATACTAGTCTCGGTCTGTTTATACTAGCGTATTCAATATTCTGTTCTGATCTATTCTATTCCTATATTCTATGTATTAGGTTTTCCACACATTCAACTGAGTGATCATGTATAATTCCTGAAGGCCTTTTGACCCTTAAAGATAGTAAAGAAGTCAAAACAAATAAAGCAAGGTTTCTAATGTCTGTTGAGTGGTGGTTTATTATCAGACTTGTCTGACATCACACATAGTTATGATATTTACAAGTGCCTTACATCAAATAGGTTACAGTGCAGCCACTATAACTGGGGCCACTTAGACAGCGATATCTCTTTATTCCATGAGAAAATGATCACGTTTACGCAGAACACCAGGGTCAAATCACAATACTCGTGCGGTCAAGGTTTATGATTGGCTCTACTACCCAAAGTTGGAATGTGTTGTTTTCATTCTACATTTTAATTGGTTCTCTTATCTAACTGTCAAGTGGCTCTGGTTGAAGTAGTTGCAGTATAAAATGCTACAGGTAGTCAGATATGAACTCTGCAAGTTTAATATCATTACACGGCAGTTCCTCTTTCCAAGTTCTGTTTGATTTCAGCAGTGAATGGATCATAATAACGAGCAAGTTTCTTGTTGAAGTTCATATTACGCTCATTAATGTAGTCAATGTCTGCATCATCATAGTGAGCTCTTCTTCGACTAAACTTGGATCTCTTCTCAATTCTATCGCAGGAAAAGAAAAAAGTTTTATTAGAATGTTTGTTATACTGATATGGGATTCAAGATAAGGTAACATTCTTACATAAAAATGTCAATTTGTTTTCATTAAGAGTTAGCATTAAGAGGCTACACATGGCTTGGATAAGTGTAAAAATGTAGTGTTACATAAAAAAATAATGAAAGTGTTTTGTAACTTACTGTTTTTCCAAGTCGTCGACCATTCTATCAATCGCTTCTTCCGGTACTTTTCCCTCTCCACCATAGTTCAGGTTATCCACAGTTGGATAGAGTTCTTCACCTCTGTAAACAGAAATGTCACTCAGTAACTAAAGAAAAAAAGCCTAATTCTAACAACCTCTGGGAAGATCCAAGTCATGGCTAAAACTCATCACTGATGTTTACTGAAATTTAGCATGTGTTTCAAGACAGAGGAAAGCTGGAGAAAGATCTTGCAGTCAACAAAGAGACCCAACAAGTTCGACTCCAAAGGGGTGAAGTGAGTACACTAGTCACCACTAGACAATACTTGATTCCCCATTAAAAAAGGGGATCAAAGAAGAAAGGAAGGATAGAAAAGAGAACAAATGAAATCAAACAATGATCACTTTTTTTGGTGATAATAGTTGATCAATAAAGAACACTATTACTTACACTTCATCTTTCAATTTGCTGTATTTTCCCATGTCAGGTTTCAACTGCTTAACAAGTCTGTTGTATTGTCTTTGTTGTGCCTGGGCATAATCTAAGATATCATGAAAAAACATCAAAATTTAGTAAAAATGCAACAAAAATATAAAGCAAAAATTATTAAAAAACAAAGCCCTCTTTGACAACTTTTTGACAAATTAATATTGAGCTCTTTATTGTTAACCAATTAGACATTGGCATGTCACCTCGATGTTTTGATAGGTGGAGTTTGTACATCGAAAAAATGATATCAAATATTGAAGTGCGAAACATACTTAGTTAGTGGTATGATAATGACTATAGTGGTTACTACTTGGGACTGCATTGGTGTATTGAATACAATGTTCAAGTTAAGGGAAATTGACACGACAGAATTTTTTCCCCTAAATTACTATGACGCTGTTTGGTCCGAAACGTCTGTAAATGGTACTTCATAGATACCATTAATGTGAGTGGGATATAATTATTTGAAAGCAATGCTACTCTTCAAGTTTTACATTCTTTACATAACAGCTGGATTTAAGGCTGGCTATATTTTTGGTCTTGAATTTTGTCTTCAATAATAGACAAATATAGTGTATTTTCTTTATCACTTTAAATACTAACCTGAAAATCCTTGATCAGGATTTCTCTTCCTTCTTTTCCTTTCCATTCTTTCAGCTTCATCAGCCGTCATTTGTAACATCTTTGTCCTGTCATAATCCTCTCCTCTGTCCTCGGCAGCCTAATGGAAATATATTCCTTTTTAATAAAAATTTATACACCTTTTTCTGAGGCCTGTATCCATGGCTTATAGTAACTACAGGCATCTGACGATGTCCAGCAAGAATTGTAATTTGTAACCAGTCATTTTAAACAGTAACATCGAGTATAATCGAGAAAAAGCTAATTTGCCGGTGACTGAACAGCCATTATTTTTAGTCCTGATATCAGACCAAGGGTTATTTTCTTGAGTATTATTCCTTTGTCAGAACGAAGAGGAATGAAGAATACATGTATTTTAATACCTTTCTGGCCTCTTCTTCTTGAAGTTCCCACTCCACTCTCCTCTGTTTAGCTTCAAAATTAGATGGCAGCTTGTTCCTCTTGTCTTCTTCAGCAACTTCTTGATAATTCATTTTTCTTGCTTCATTCTTTAAAAGAAATATAAATTGAAGATGGTTCTATAATAGACTGGTCATATTTCGTAGAGTTTTCATGCGTGTAAACAGAGTGTCGTATGTCGTAATTAGTGACAACAGTACATGATATATAAAAGCAAGCCATTTTTCTATATATAACTCTAAAAACAATACAATAAGAAGAGAAACAAGACGAATACATAGATATCTCGAAAACTGACTAACCCTTCTCAAGTGTAGTTCCTTCAATCGCTTCATTCTTTCAGCTCTTTTGTTGCTAATTGAAGAAGAAGAAGACGATGAAGGCGAGAGAGACGACGATGACGCAGTTGAAGTATTTGCTTCGCCATTATCCTCCACATCATCCAACTCCGCTGAAATCTACGACAATACATCACAATTAAACACATTAAACATCACTAACAAATAATCGGTGATCAGTTCACTTAATCACAGAAAAAAAGCGAAAATTATTTGTGGTTTTGATTTCCGTACTTACTTTGTTAGACGCCATCTTGAATATGAGCCCACAGTTTTCATATACAGCGGTTGAAAAGTGAATCCGCTGGTCTACTGTCACGCGGGCTCATATAGTTGAAATTGACAAAAGAAAACATTGAAGAAGTAAATCAAAGAAATGGCTTGTTCCCGATCATACAAAGACACGGATATCGTAATTGTTAGTGCGGTAAGGACTCCAGTAGGATCACTCAATGGTGACCTTAGTTCGCTACAAGGACATGAATTAGGGACGCTAGTGATAAAGGAAGTGTTATCACGGTCAGGGGTGTCCCCTTGTGACGTGTCAGAGGTGATATTGGGGCAGGTTTATACTGCAGGTTAGTTGTCGTCATTCTAGTATGGCATGTACTTTGTGCTTCCTCGACATTTGGCAGTTTTAGCAATTCCTTAACTTTTTTTTGAGTTTGGTATATTAGCTTTTAATACCCTTTATTAACGGAGCACTGATTGAAGGGTGAGGTGGAGGGGGGGAGGGGGACATCTTGCTTGTTCCTTTACATTATTCATCTTTATCGCAGACTCTTTTCCCGGTTGTTTTATGTTGTGGTATCTTTTACCCAAAACTTGATTAGAATCCAAGCAACAAACAATTTGTACATATACGAGGGAGCCATACAGTGGCAGATCCAGAATGATTTCAAGGGTGATGACTGTTACCTAGAAAAGCATCACATAGCATCATTTTTTGGTCTTACCTTGTCCTTTATTCTTATTATTTTTCAACTCCAAAGGGGAGTGGCTAGTCACCCAACCCCCTTGGATCTGCCCTTGCAATAGACCCTTACCATGGGCATAATTTGTCCCATTTTCGATTCAGACCATGTATCATTCCCTTCAGTACCATTTTTTTGTTTTAATTGCTACACATTAAAAGACATATGAATATGGATACAACTCAGTCAAATAATTTTATTCTCAGACACATGTTCTGTAGCCTGCGTGCCTCCGAACGTTTACTCGTAAAGTCACGAAAGAAAATTCCGGATGCAGCGCAGGCTAATGTTCTGAAGTGGGAAAAGATTATGCCCAATCATGGTAAAGGGGACTAAAGTTGCATATATAGCTGACAAAACAGCAACAAAAACTTATATCTCCCACCCTGACATATCTCCCACCCTGACTCAATATCATTGCAATTTTCTTTGTATCTATAGGGGATGGGTGGGGATGAATTTTAACATTCATTTGGCAGTTTAACAAATATGCTTGCCATTCAAGGTCAAGGTCAAGGACCTGCAAGGCAAGCAGCAATGAATGCTGGGATACCTCCAACAGTGCCGGCATATGGTGTAAACATGTTGTGTGGCTCTGGATTAAAAGCTGTTGCCCTTGGTTACCAAGCTATAGCAACAGGAGACTCTTCAGTTGTTGTTGCCGGGGGACAAGAAAGCATGAGTCAGGTACAGTTTCTATGAGCAATATAGAGATACTTCTAAACAAAGATCATGCATTTTGATGTTGTAAAGGAAAAATAATCAAATAAATAATGCAAATAATGCAAACGGCACATGTAAGTATAGTACAAGAAATGGGATTGCATGCATGCTATAATGTTAATGCCCAGTAAATGACTATTCATCATGAGTCTTTCTGGAGCTCAGTGGTAGAGCATCTGACCAGTATCCAGAAGCTCATGGGTTTGATTTCTATCAGAAACTCTGATTTTTCTTCAACGTTCCCCTTTGAGCTAGTTACAAATGATTAATTATTCTATATACTTCTTTCCTAGTTTGTAAATAAAATTTCATCAATGTTACCATATATATTTATTTAATTTTCTTGATATCATTCTTTAGGCACCTCACTGTTGTCATATGAGGTCACCAGTGAAGTTTGGTGATGTAACACTAGTAGATACTATGCTAAAAGACGGCTTGATTGATGCCTTTCATAAATATCACATGGGAATTACAGGTAAAGGTGGAGGAATAGCTGCAGAACAATTCATAATAGTAACCAACAGCTAGAGGGGCTTGAGAAGCCACTTTATAATAATATTTTTCTAAGCTAAAACTGTTCTAATTTCTTTTGAAGCTGAGAATGTTGCCAAGCAATGGGGAATTTCCAGGCATGAACAAGATAAATTTTCATTCACATCACAACAGCGTACAGAGGCAGCTCAGAAGGCTGGCTATTTCAAAGATGAGATTATTTCTGTGCAAGTGAAGTCCAGAAAAGGTAATTCCTAAATTAATTTGAAGATGTTTCTCTTTGAAGTTCAATTAAAATAAAATAAAAGTTAAATAATAATTGTATTTGTAATCTTGTAGCAACAACAGAAGTAACAGAAGACCAGTTTCCCAGGCACGGCACAACATTAGACGGACTTTCACAACTCAAGTCCTGCTTTCTCCAGGATGGCACAGGTACCGTCACGGCAGGCAATGCTTCTGGAATCAACGATGGTGCTGCTGTTGTTATGCTCATGTCTTTTGCCGAGGCATGTCGAAGAAGTGTCAAACCCATTGCACGTATCATCTCATGGGCTCAGGCTGGGGTTGAACCTTCAGTCATGGGAACTGGTCCCATCCCAGCAACTAGAAAAGCAGTGAGTTTAATTTGTTTACTGATACTCAGACAAAAATAGATATTTGGTCAAGCTAATCATTTTGTCTGCATGGGAAAAATCAAAGGTGGTTCACCTACATCTCACTTCTGGGGTTTCAGGTTTACTTCCTGGACTTGGCATCAGATGTGAATAGTCAGTTTGTTGATTGTCTTCCTTGATTCAAGTACTTTTCTCTAGGTTCTCCAGTTAAAATTCTTTCTTCGCATACCGGAACCCAACAAGCTAACTTCCAGATCGATTAAACACCAGACTTTGATCAGCCCAACGGTGGAAAGTTTTCATATTAATTTTCAATAAATAATTCTCCTCATCATATTTATAAATTATTTCAGTTGTCCAAAGCTGGTTGGCAAGTGAAAGATGTCGATTTGTTTGAGTTGAATGAAGCGTTTGCATCTCAGTCTTGTGCTGTGGTGAAGGAACTCAATCTTGATCCTTCCAAGGTACATGTAGAGCAAATTTTATATAAGCGAGTGATAATCTCATAGCTTGGATATGCCATGCCTACGACATTGCTTCGGGGCTAAAAATGACGGCTGCAATGATCAGACATGATGATTGGCCACATCTGCAGCAATTTAGAAACATGTCACTGGTGAAGAGGACCAGTATAACAGCTGGTGTTTGGCTGGAAAAATTATTTTGGCCAGAATATTAATTTGATTTAATTGATTAATCAGTGATGGCACCTTCTGCGATTGGTTAAAAGGATGTCATTAATTCTGTTAATGCACTTATATTTTAATTAATTTTTATTCAACAGGTTAACATCAGTGGTGGAGCGATTGCATTAGGACATCCTATAGGTGCTTCGGGAAGTAGAATTCTAGTGACATTGCTACACAACCTTAAACGAACATCGCAACAAAAGGGTGTGGCAGCACTATGTATCGGAGGAGGGATGGGAATAGCTATGTGCGTAGAGACCCTAAATTGAAAATGGAACTCAAAGAATAGGTTGGGTCAGAATAGTTTAGTATAGGTTATTTTAGTGCTATAGCAATAGGTTTCAGTTTTTTGTTTTACTGGGATTGGATTAGGTGGGTAGCCAGCCAATCCTGAGCTACATACCAGTACTAGCTTTCACGGCAACAGCCACCCTGTCTTCAAATTGTCCTGGATCTGCCATGACTATAGTCTTGTAATGAAAATTGTCAGATTTTTGCTTGCAAAGGCAGCTTGTTAGAGAAAACACTGCACTGTGTTTATATGAGTGACGTGCATGTTGTGGAAAACAAGACAAGACAAAAATATATCGGTACCGTCACAATAAAATATAAAAGAAACTAGAGTGCAAATAATGTACCCGTTATATAGTTAGGATGAAATAGGAGATAAATAGCGCTTAATTAGACAAGAAATAGGAATTCAGTGAGGCATGACAAGGGCACAGGCGTTTACTAGAGTGACAACTCAATACGCAAATGAATAAATACGAAAATGCAAACATGTCAAACTATTATACGAAGGAAGAGCATGTACAATAAAATATTGTTTCAGTTTTTGTAAGTGTGTTTAAAGATATTTAAAAATGTGCGCCCTTGAGTAGAAGACATGCACTAGTTTACCCATCACAACTCGCCTATTTCTTTAACAACTTAAGCAAACAATAGCACAAAGTTAGTAATTAGTTAGCTAGCTATATATTTCACAGGTATATTATTTTCACTCTATATGGGAACGGCTGTAAACTGAAATTTTAAAAAACCTCCAGTTGTTGCGTATTTTATAAAAATGGTTTTATTTATTTATCATTTGTATTCAATGTGTCTGGAAAAAAATATGTACACTAATGTAATAAACTGGATCTTTATAAATATGGATATGTTTCTTACTATGTTATTTTATAAACATACACTAACAGTTCCTATATGTGTGCATATCACTAGATTAAGATGATCATCAAACTAAAGCTATAATATACTCTCAATAAGGGTCCTGAATAGCGATTCACAAAACAGGAGATATTTAGCAATTTAATCAATAGCCCAGGAGGCTGGAGGCCAAATGGGCTATTGACTCATAGGCCACAAGGACGAGAGGACTAATTGTTTTAAACAAATCCAACTAGTTGGTCAAATATCTAGATTTAAACAAGTTTTAAATTAAAGTTAATTTAGAGTGCAAACAATATAACCGTGAAACTTTAGTAATACCAAATAGCACAATTTCATGCAAATTCCATTGTTTTCTATTGTTTAATTAGCACTATTTTGTACTATTTAGTAAATTAGTGTTTCACAGATTAAATGTTTGCACTCTAATGGTTTGGTTTTCAAAGCCGACACTTTTTGCTACTAGTAGGACATAACTTATAGCCTATTAGTAGCTCATCCAATCAAACTGCAGCACTGATGACAGACCATTAGTTAGTTGGATTTGACTAAGATATTCCTTGATTTTAAAGAGTCTTATGTTCCCTAGGATAATATATGAGTCTCCTCAAACTAAGGCCTACGTCTCACTCAATAAATATGCAAGTCTTGTGGTCATTCAAAGTTTCATACTGCAATCTCACCATTCCTTGCTCCTGTAAGTGATGATTACATTGTCTTATTGTGGCTCTTACTATGATAAAACTTGTGCATTGATTCTTGCTGACTAGGGCATTTTTCTTCTCCCAGAGTTTCTAAAAGTTGGTTTCTATAAGCCAAGAGTTCATTATTATACCCACTGTGGTAGAGAATGTCATTATTTTTCTTTGCTTCTCGGTGAAAGTCTGGCGTTTTTAATTCATACCACCTTGGTTTGGGACCCCTTATTCTTTCTAGTTCATTCATACATTTTTTCTTTATCATTCTTTCTTCTTCTAACTTCAGTCTCTCTATTTTTAACCGTGCTAAGTTCTCACGGTATGGAGTAGAAAGTCCACTCAAAGTCCTTGAATATAGCATTTCTTCCTCTGCATTTCTAAATATGGACAAGTCAAATGCATTCACTGGGGTCTTCCTTATGTCTTCGCTAAACTCACTAGTTATATTTCCTTGTGCAGTCGATTTCAGTACTGATGCTTTCAAAGGGTGTGTCTCGGAAAGCTTGTCCAAATTGACAGGAGGGCTTTTTGTGCGATGAATTGGATTCAAAAACCAATCAGAATTTGCACTTTGGTTTAGAAATTTTCCATCATCCTGCAATCTCATGAGCTCTTCACATGGTTGGTCATCAAAATCTGATAAATCTAGAGTCAGATCTCTCGGATCAAACTCTTCTGCGGTGACTTCGTAATCTGGAAATCTCACAGATGGAGCAGACGCTGCTCTTGTTAAGCTTTTGGAGGTGTTTGATGGTCGGATTGTCATGTCTGTATTGGTCCTATACCCTGAATCTTTCAAACTGAGAGAAATAAAGCAAAATATAAATATACATTGGTTTCATCTATAAGCATATGGTCTTACAAAGGAAAGAGCTAAACTTTGGAAAAAAATTCAAACTATAAAAAATTAATACTTTTGAAAAAAATTCTTATGTGTTTAGTTTTCAAGTAGCAAAATATTCTAAAAAAGATGAATAAATAATAGAAGAATAGTAAGTGATTGTTTTGGCACTTTCGGCTTTAAGCCAAACAATGTAAACTTAATTGTTTTAAATTTTTGAACAAAAGTCAACCCCCAATCCCTCAATATCACACAAACACAGTACACCTAAACTAATAGATAATGTTTCTACGTATGTTGGATCAATAATATTGAGATATCTACCTCATTGCTGGTCTTTTTCCACGCAGGATAAAATCTTCATCAGGATTTCGTTTCTTCGTTCCCCTTGAAGGCAATGGTCGCCAGTTATATGGCGAATCGCGGCCATAAGGCTGCTTTTTATACATGCTACTAATATACATACTCTAGATTAGTAATCTAGCTGTCTATGTATTAAATAAAGAAGAGGTTTACAAGGCTTTTATGGTGTTTTTTGAGGTAAAAATATCGTTCAATCTGTCGGTTCTTGCTGTTGTTTTCCTTGGATACCAACGAGGTGCTAGACCCATGTCTCACTCGGTGCCCCTATACTCTGTGCCCCCACCCTCTCCCCCTAAGAATGATCATATGTTTTTATATGCGTATTTATGTTGAGATTTAAATGAATATTGTAAACTAGAGCTAATTGTAAGCTGTTGTTTGCTTTTTTGGTGTTAAAAACCGGTTAAAAAGCGATTTAAGTTGAAAATTAAAAAGACAGAAAGACCACAGGGAACCCAACATCTTATATTCTCATACCCAGAGCCCACGTTCCTCTTGATCAGCAGCGAGACTTTCAGAGAAGAACAAAGGTCTTTTTTTTTTCATTTTTGTTGAAAAAGTGGAGAAGAAAAGGAGCCATATTCTATGGTACGGACCGAGCCAACAAGGATAATGAGTCATTTATTATATGGCAAGGCATTGAGGTACAAAAGAGGCGAAAAAACTGAATTTGTGACAGCATTGGAAGGTCTTCCTGTACGTCCTAACATGAGTCGTGTAAGCTAATGTAAGTTTGAGTTACTGAGTTTAGTTTATTATTATATGACTTTAGCTATAGTTTTTTTCCTTCAAAATACTATTACTGAACTGCTGAAGCTTTCTTAATGCAAAGTTGCCAAAGATGGCATGCATATACCTGAAGTAGGAGTATCCCTTATACCTGAACTAGGGGTATCCCTTATACCTGAACTAGGAGTATCCCTTACCCTGAACTAGGAGTATCCCTTATACCTGAACTAGGAGTATCCCTTATAACTGAACCAGGAGTATCCCTTATACCTAAACTAGGAGTATCCCTTATACCTGAACTAGGAGTATCCCTTTACCTGAACTAGAAGTATCCCTTATACCTGAACTAGGAGTATCCCTTATACCTGAACTAGGAGTATCCCTTTACCTGAACTAGAAGTATCCCTTATACCTAAACTAGGAGTATCCCTTATATCTGAACTAGGAGTATCCCTTTACCTGAACTAGAAGTATCCCTTATACCTGAACTAGGAGTATCCCTTATACCTGAACTAGGAGTATCCCTTTACCTGAACTAGCAGTACCCCTTATACCTAAACTAGCAGTATCCCTTATACCTGAACTAGGAGTATCCCTTATACCTGAACTAGGAGTATCCCTTAAGCCTGGACTAGGAGTATCCCTTATGCCTGAACTAGGAGTATCCCTTATACCTGAACTAGGAGTATCCCTTATACCTGAACTAGGAGTATCCCTTATACCTGAACTAGCAGTACCCTTATGCCTGAACTAGGAGTATCCCTTATACCTGAACCAGGAGTATCCCTTAAACCTGAACTAGGAGTATCCCTTATACCTGAACTAGGAGTATCCCTTATACCTGAACTAGCAGTATCCCTTATACCTGAACTAGGAGTATCCCTTATACCTGAACTAGGAGTATCCCTTATACCTGAACTAGGAGTATCCCTTATACCTGAACTAGGAGTATCCCTCACCTGAACTAGGAGTATCCCTTATACCTGAACCAGGAGTATCCCTTATACCTGAACTAGGAGTATCCCTTACCCTGACCTAGGAATTATCCCTTATACCTGAACCAGGAGTATCCCTTATACCTGAACCAGGAGTATCCCACACCTGAATTACTGAGGAGTGCCACTGAAAAGTCCAATCGTAGAACCCAATCCCTTAGAGAAGGGAGAGGTGTGACTAATGGCGTATAAGTGGCTTGCGGGTTTATGCTTGCAAAACCGTTACCTTTTTGTAAAAAAATGCAAAACAAATTACATTATTGGTACCCATTTCTTTTGCTCTTTTCGAATTTTGTAGTTTTATCCTTAAATTCAAATATCGTGGAAAATCCATATCTGGATTAACTCCTTGGATCGGACTTTTCTTAGGTGGAGTGTGGGATCGAGAATTTTTTTTCTTTGTTATTTCAAGTTGAAATCAAAGTTAAAAGGCTGACCGTACTCAAACAATTACTTTAACGCAGGTATTCCAAGAAATTAATAAAAAATATGGCTTTTATGACAACTAAACGGTTAAGGGTACTCGGCGGGAATGCTAAAACAGGAAGAGAGCGATCGTACACAGCCAGTACCATAGATAGCACAACTGAGGGTAAAAAGGAAGTCTAATTTCAAAGGAATGAATGTTCATTGATCACCGCATCAATGCTATTGAAGTGAAAACAGAAAACGTGAGTAGTGATTTTTATGTGTTCAAAATAAATATGTGTATGTATGTATTTATACACTATTTAATTTATAAAGTATGGTCTACCCGTGCGACGAAGGTCCACAGGGAACCCAACCTTTCATGATCATGATACCATATGAGGGAGCGACTTTTTCACTGCCATTGAAAGGACCTTTTTTATACTCGAAAAGTCATGTTTTTCTCAAAGCAAAGCAAAACAATAATTAAAATCAATTAAAAAAACTTAATGGACAAAAATGGTTCATGAGTCAGTTGATTATAAAAAAGGTCGTTTCACTACATGTGAAGTATCAAGAGAGCAACTATTTCACATCCACTGAAAGGACATTAAATAGTATCGTTCAAATATTCGTGGAAAAATAGTAATGCAAGCATGTATATAAAACATTTTTGATTTTATTATTACATTTTTGTTTGAGAAGGAAATGTTTGAATTGTGAAGTAATCATTATTTTCCGCGAGCGAACGATGTGCAGGGTCACCAGAAGACATGTTTATATCACACACTCCAAATATGTTGACCATTTACTCGTTTTGGACGGCTATTTTCCAAATGATCATCGTTCAAAAATGACCTCAGATACTTCAAAAGGAATTTCAGTTTCATTTAGGATTGCTTCATGATCATACAAAATGAAAACAAAAAGAATAACAGGCTTGGGTTGCGATTGAATGGCGTGATTTGAGGAAAAGACTACATCCCGGGCGTAGAGTTCATCTCACGGCCCCCTTACAGACCAAATTACATACATTTACTGTATTTTATGACGTCCATCTCCGCCCGTGATGTATTCTTCCAATTTTGTATCTTGCCTTAACTTTTAAATTCTTTGGAAAACTATTCAATTTTTCAGTTTGCTATAACTTCTATTATGCAAACATTATAAAGAGTAGATCCTGTATGACTGTGTCGGACTAATTTAGTCCTAGTCTCACTTTCTGTTCGCAAAAACAAGCTAAAAAATCATTTCTTCCGCATGACTTTCCAGCTTGTCGTATCAGATAGAAAGTGAGTCTGACACTAGACTAGGCACATACTTGGCGTTCCGTGATCTTCAGGAGAATAGCTTGACTTAAAGGGGATTTTAATGTTAGACGTAAACGCCGTAAAAAAGGGGTTAACAAAATCTTTCGATTATCCATACTATATACAGATATCATACTCGGATAGTGCTTGACAATTCATTGATATGATGCAGTCAATGTCACAGCGCAGCCGAAATAAAAGATCGCGTAGGATTTTAAAATGCTAGGTGTGATTTTTTGGAGACAGGACAATCTTTCAATCTGCTATAGATAGTGTCAGGTTTTGGTTGCAAAAATTTCAAATGTAACACCCAGTTCCTTGGGGGAGGGGACGGGGTGTTGTAAAGACGTAAACTTGGCTTGAGGGTTCGTACTTTTGATGAAGATAAAAACATTTCTTTTGTACGACAAAACCAAAACAAATTACACCATTGATACCTATTTTACTTGCTCTTTTAGAATTTGGTAGTTTTTGTCTCAAAATCCAAATTTGTGGAAAATCCATATCTGGATTAACCCCTTGGATCGGACTTTTCTTAGGTGGAGTGTAGGAATCGAGAAAAAATATTGCTTTAGTATTTCAACTCAAAATTAAGCTGAAAAGTCTAACATTACCTACAAAATTACCTTGACGCAGTTATTTTTAGAAATCAATAAAAACTATGGCATTTATGAGAAGGAAACAGTTAAAGGCTACTTTTGATGATACCATATGAGGGAGCGACTTTTTCACTGCCATTAAAAGGAACTTTTTTATACTCGAAAAGTCATATGTTTTTCTCAAAGCAAAGCAAAACAATAAATTAAATTTAAAAAAACTTAATGGACAAAAATGGTTCATGAGTCAGTTGATTATAAAAAAGGTCCTTTCACTAGATGTGAACTATCAAGAGAGCGACTATTTCACATCCAGTGAAACGACCTCCTTTCATAACCGAAAAGTTATTTTGAACGATCCAGTCCGAACCATTTGACAAATAAAATGTCCTTTGGAATCGCTTGGCACTTCGTAATCATTCATGATTATAGGATAGTTTTGAAGCTGTATTATTGCTTTGAACGGGATAGATGTTTCATAAGTAAATGCATGCCGAACTGCCGGCCATTTAATAGTATCGTTCAAATATTCGTGGAAAAAGAGTAATGCAAGCATGTATATAAAACATTTTTGATTTTATTATTACATTTTTGTTTGAAAAAAAAATGTTTGAATTGTGAAGTAATCATTATTTTCCGCGAGCGAACGATGTGCAGGGTCACCAGAAGACATGTTTATATCACACACTCCAAATATGTTGACAATTTACTCGTTTTGGACGGCTATTTTCAAAATGATCATTGTTCAAAAATGACCTCATATACTTCCACAGAAGTTTCAGTTTCATTTACGACTGCTTCATGATCAAACAAAATGAAAGCATAAAGAATAACAGGCTTGGCTTGTGATTGAATGGTGTGTTTTGAGAAAAAGGCTACATCCCGGGCGTAGAGTGCATATCACGGCCCCCTCACAGACCAAATTACATACATTTATTGTATTTGAAGGGGTCCTTCTCCGCCCGGTATTTAGTCGTCCAATTTTGTATCTTGCCTTTACTTTTAAATTCTTTGGATAACTATTCAATTTTTCAGTTTGCTATAACTTCTATTATGCAAACATTATAAAGAGTAGATCCTGTATGACTGTGTTGGACTAATTTAGTCCTAATCTCACTTTCTGTTCCCAAAAACAAGCTAAAAAATAATTTCCTCCGCCTTACTTTCCAGCTTGTCGTAACGGATAGAAAGTGAGTCTGGCACTAGACTAGGCACATACTTGCCGTCCCGTGATCTTCAGGAGAATAGCTTGACTTAAAGGGGATTTTAATGTTAGACGTAAACGCCGTAAAAAAGGGGTTAACAAAATCTTTCGATTATCCATACTATATATAGATATCATGCTCGGATAGTCCTTCACATTTCATTGATATGATGCAGATCAATGTCACAGCGCAGCTGAAATAAAAGATCACGTAGGATTTTTAAAATGCTAGGTGTGATTTTATGGAGGGAATACAATCTTTCAATCTGCTATAGATAGCGTCAAGTTTTGGTTGCAAAAAAATCAAATGTAGCATCCAGTTTCTTGGGGGAGGGGACGGTGTGTTGTAAAGACGTACACTTGGCTTGAGGCTTCGTACTTTCGATGCTGATAAAAACATTTCTCTTGTACGACAAAATCAAAACAAATTACACCATTGATACCTATTTTACTTGCTCTCTTAGAATATGGTAGTTTTTGCCTCAAAATCCAAATTTGTGAAAAATCCATATCTGGATTAACCCCTTGGATCGGACTTTTCTTAGGTGGAGTGTAGGAATCGAGAAAAAATATTGCTTTAGTATTTCAACCTGAAAATTATGCTGAAAAGTCTAACATTACCTGTAAAATTACCTTGACGCAGTTATTTTTAGAAATCGATAAAAACTATGGCATTTATGAGAAGGAAAGGGTTAAGGCTACTTTGCGAGAAACTGTTAATTGATTCCACTTATTTTGCAATTTCTTGTCATCTTTATCAAGCAGGAAATCAAAAGAAAACGTTCCTGCCAATTCCCTAACTTGTGGCCTTGCCAGATCACATGCTAAAACAGGAAGAGAGCGATCGTACACAGCCAGTACCATAGATAGCACAATTGAGGGTAAAAAGGAAGTCTAATTTCAAAGGAATGAATGTTCATTGATCACCGCATCAATGGTATCGAAGTGAAAACAGAAAACGTGAGTAGTGATTTTTATGTGTTCAAAATAAATATGTGTATGTATGTATTTATACACTATTTAATTTATAAAGTATGGTCTACCCGTGCGACGAATGTCCACAGGGAGCCCAACCTTTCATGATCATGATACCATATGAGGGAGCGACTTTTTCACTGCCAATGAAAGGACCTTTTTTATACTCGAAAAGTCATGTTTTTCTCAAAGCAAAGCAAAACAATAAATAAAATAAATAAAAAAACTTAATGGACAAAAATGGTTCATAACTGAGTCAGTTGATTATAAAAAAGGTCCTTTCACTAGATGTGAAGTATCAAGAGAGCGACTATTTCACATCCAGTGAAAGGACCTTTTTGATTATTTTAAAAAAATGTTTGGATCAAAGCAGAATAAAATAAGAAATGAAAGAAAGAAGGAGAAACAAAATGCACGAATCAGAGCAATACCAAAAATTAAATAAAATAGATACAAAGGAAAATAATTGATGAATATGGTTAAGGAGTTGATTAGCGCTTCGAAGGTCCTTTCACTGGATGTGAGCTACATGAGGGAACGAACTATTTCACATCCAGTGAAAGGACCTTTTTTCATAACCGAAAAGTTAATTCGCACGATCCAGTCAGTCCGAACCATTTGACAAATAAAATGTCCTTTGGAATCGCTTGGCACTTCGTAATCATGCATGATTATAGAATAGTTTGGAAACTGTATTATTGCATTGATGGGATGGATGTTTCATAAGTAAATGCATGCCGAACTTCCGGCCATTTAGTATTTTGATTTCCTAGACAAGAGACAAATATGACAAATAAATTGTCCTTTGGAATCTTCTTCGTTAACCTGGTTTAGAAATATCCTTTATCTGAAGTATCCCTTCACCTGATTTAGGAGTATCTCTTACTTCAACCGATCCACACTTGATCCTGAGATGAACCGTGCTTTCGAGCTCGAATTGCGCAATAATCGTTTCAGTGTCATAGCAATGGAAATAATGCAGACTTTTTATGGTGATTTTAGTTGCGTCACTGTCGTGTAAGCCAAACTTCATGTGTCGACCCATTAAAGAGGTTGAGGGAGAGGAGTTGGTATGGGTTGAGCCATAATTAATATTTTTTTGTGTAGTTAATTGTTAATTCTAAATTGCAATATGACAAGAATTTATAAGATAGTCACGCTTTCAAAAAAAATATTTAAATTTATGATAATATACTAAAAAAGATAGAAAATATTATCTGGATGCAATGGGGCTCGAACCCTCCAAAAATTTAAGAAAAGAAATATAAAAATCGACTCCACTTTGCCATACCCCCTAGACATCCGCAGAGCTGAGGCGTCGTATGGACTTCGGACCTGACGGCGATTAAATCCTTCTGCCCTTGGGTGCACGAATTACGCAAGAAAATGTTCTAGCCGAAGCATCAGGGGAGAGACCAGCCGGCCCCCAGACCATATCGGCTAATCCCTTGCATCTCTGCCACGCACGGAATCGGTTGAAAAAATAATGTTAAAAAGTCTAGTCTTTTGGGTGCATTGTTTTCATGACTATTGTTATGCTGATTAACCTGTAACCGTGGTCCAGTGGAAAAAACATGGGCATCGACTTTACTGAGTCAAGCCCGGTTAAGGGAGGTTAGTACTTGGATGGGTGACCTGAAACTTACTTACCTTTTTTGCAAGATTTTTTTTCCTGGAAATTTGAATCGCTTACAATATTAATTCCATTTATAGATGGGTACTGGGTGAAAATTAAAAACTACCACCATTCAATTCGCGACCAGCTCATGTGTATCATGATGGAAGGTTTTCTACAACAAAAAGTGTCGTCGTTTTTTTTAAATAACCATATTTAAGGTTATCCTTTGTTTCGAATGACCGTATTTAACAGTATCCTTCTTCGAATGACCGTAATTAACAGTATCCTTTGTTTTGAATGACCGTATTTAAGACTATCCTTTTTTCGAATGACCGTATTTAACAGTATCCTTTGTTTTGAATGACCGTATTTAAGAGTATCCTGGTTTTGAATGACCGTATTTAAGAGTATCCTTTTTTCAAATGACCATATTCAAGAGTATCCTGGTTTTGAATGACCGTATTTAACAGTATCCTTTTTTCAAATGACCATATTTAAGAGTATCCTCTTTTCGAATGACGGAATTTAAGAGTATCCTTTTTTCAAATGACCATATTAAGAGTATCCTGGTTTTGAATGACCGTATTTAACGGTATCCTTTTTTCAAATGACTGTATTTAAGAGTATCATTTTACCAACATTCTAATCGCAATTGTTGATTTAGTTGACTGCCAGACACGGCAGTGTTTTTTTTTTTTTCTTGCTTTATATATATATATATAATATAAATATAAATATATATAGATTTTATTATAATTAGTTAAATTACCTACCTTCTAATCGCAATCCTTTGTATTACGTCAGGACTGCCGGACACGGAGTATTTCGAAATTCGTATGCGGTATTCGTGGAAAAAGAGTAATGCAAGCATGTATATAAAACATTTTTGATTTTATTTATTACATTTTTGAATTGTGAAGTAATCATTATTTTCCGCAAGCGAACGATGTGCAGGATCACCAGCAGACATGTTTATATCACACACTCCAAATATGTTGACAATTTACTCGTTTTGGACGGCTTTTTTCCTAATAATCATCGTTCAAAAATGACCTCATATACTTCAAAAAGAATTTCAGTTTCATTTAGGATTGCTTCATGATCATACAAAATGAAAACAAAAAGAATAACAGGATTGGCTTGTGATAGAATGGCGGGATTTCAGGAAAAGGCTACATCCCGGGCGTAGAGTGCATCTCACGGCCCCCTCACAGACCAAATTACATACATTTACTGTATTTTATGACGTCCATCTCCGCCCGTGATTTAGCCTTCCTATTTTGTATCTTGTCTTTACTTTTAAATTCTTTTGAAAACTATTCAATTTTTCAGTTTGCTATAACTTCTATTATCCAAACATTATAAAGAGTAGATCCTGTATGACTGTGTCGGACTAATTTAGTCCTAGCCTCACTTTCTGTTCGCAAAAACAAGCTGAAAAATCATTTCTTCCGCCTGACTTTCCAGCTTGTCGTAACGGATAGAAAGTGAGTGTGGCACTAGACTAGGCACATACTTGCCGTCCCGTGATCTTCAGGAGAATAGCTTGACTTAAAGGGGATTTTAATGTTAGACGTAAACGCCGTAAAAAAGGGGTTAACAAAATCTTTCGATTATCCATACTATATATAGATATCATGCTCGGATAGTCCTTGACATTTCATTGATATGATGCAGATCAATGTCACAGCGCAGCTGAAATAAAAGATCGCGTAGGATTTTTAAAATGCTAGGTGTGATTTTATGGAGGGAATACAATCTTTCAATCTGCTATAGATAGCGTCAAGTTTTGGTTGCAAAAAAATCAAACGTAGCATCCAGTTCCTTGGGGGAGGGGACGGTGTGTTGTAAAGACGTACACTTGGCTTGAGGCTTCGTACTTTCGATGCTGATAAAAACATTTCCTTTGTACGACAAAATCAAAACAAATTACACCATTGATACCTATTTTACTTGCTCTTTTAGAATATGGTGGTTTTTGCCTCAAAATCCAAATTTGTGGAAAATCCATATCTGGATTAACCCCTTGGATCGGACTTTTCTTAGGTGGAGTGTAGGAATCGAGAAAAAATATTCCTTTAGTATTTCAACTCAAAATCATGCTGAAAAGTCTAAGATTACTTTAAAAATTACCTTGACGCGGTTATTTTTAGAAATCAATAAAAACTATGGTGTTTATGAGAAGGAAACAGTTAAGGCTACTTTGCGAGAAACTGTTAATTGATTCCACTTATTTGACCATTTCTTGTCATCTTTATCAAGCAGGAAATCAAAAGAAAACGTTCCTGCAAATTCCCTAACTTGTGGCCTTGCCAGATCACATGCTAAAACAGGAAGAGAGCGATCGTACACAGCCAGTACCATAGATAACACAATTGATAGTAAAAAGGAAGTCTCAATTTCAAAGGAATGAATGTTCATTGATCACCGCATCAATGCTATCGAAGTGAAAACAGAAAACGTGAGTAGTGATTTTTATGTGTTCAAAATAAATATGTGTATGTATGTATTTATACACTATTTAATTTATAAAGTATGGTCTACCCGTGCGACGAATGTCCACAGGGAGCCCAACCTTTCATGATCATGATACCATATGAGGGAGCGACTTTTTCACTGCCAATGAAAGGACCTTTTTTATACTCGAAAAGTCATGTTTTTCTCAAAGCAAAGCAAAACAATAAATAAAATAAATAAAAAAACTTAATGGACAAAAATGGTTCATAACTGAGTCAGTTGGTTATAAAAAAGGTCCTTTCACTAGATGTGAAGTATCAAGAGAGCGACTATTTCACATCCAGTGAAAGGACCTTTTTGATTATTTTAAAAAAATGTTTGGATCAAAGCAGAATAAAATAAGAAATGAAAGAAAGAAGGAGAAACAAAATGCACGAATCAGAGCAATACCAAAAATTAAATAAAATAGATACAAAGGAAAATAATTGATGAATATGGTTAAGGAGTTGATTAGCGCTTCGAAGGTCCTTTCACTGGATGTGAGCTACATGAGGGAACGAACTATTTCACATCCAGTGAAAGGACCTTTTTTCATAACCGAAAAGTTAATTCGCACGATCCAGTCAGTCCGAACCATTTGACAAATAAAATGTCCTTTGGAATCGCTTGGCACTTCGTAATCATGCATGATTATAGAATAGTTTGGAAACTGTATTATTGCATTGATGGGATGGATGTTTCATAAGTAAATGCATGCCGAACTTCCGGCCATTTAGTATTTTGATTTCCTAGACAAGAGACAAATATGACAAATAAATTGTCCTTTGGAATCTTCTTCGTTAACCTGGTTTAGAAATATCCTTTATCTGAAGTATCCCTTCACCTGATTTAGGAGTATCTCTTACTTCAACCGATCCACACTTGATCCTGAGATGAACCGTGCTTTCGAGCTCGAATTGCGCAATAATCGTTTCAGTGTCATAGCAATGGAAATAATGCAGACTTTTTATGGTGATTTTAGTTGCGTCACTGTCGTGTAAGCCAAACTTCATGTGTCGACCCATTAAAGAGGTTGAGGGAGAGGAGTTGGTATGGGTTGAGCCATAATTAATATTTTTTTGTGTAGTTAATTGTTAATTCTAAATTGCAATATGACAAGAATTTATAAGATAGCCACGCTTTCAAAAATATATATTCAAATTCATGATAATATACTAAAAAAGATAGAAAATATTATCTGGATGCAATGGGGCTCGAACCCTCCTTCAAAAATTTAAGAAAAGAAATATAAAAATCGACTCCACTTTGCCATACCCCCTAGACATCCGCAGAGCTGAGGCGTCGTATGGACTTCGGACCTGACGGCGATTAAATCCTTCTGCCCTTGGGTGCACGAATTACGCAAGAAAATGTTCTAGCCGAAGCATCAGGGGAGAGACCAGCCGGCCCCCAGACCATATCGGCTAATCCCTTGCATCTCTGCCACGCACGGAATCGGTTGAAATTATAATGTTAAAAAGTCTAGTCTTTTGGGTGCATTGTTTTCATGACTATTGTTATGCTGATTAACCTGTAACCGTGGTCCAGTGGAAAAAACGTGGGCATCGACTTTACTGAGTCAAGCCCGGTTAAGGGAGGTTAGTACCTGGATGGGTGACCTGAAAATTACTTACCTTTTTTGCAAGATTTTTTTTCCTGGAAATTTGAATCGCTTACAATATTAATTCCATTTATAGATGGGTACTGGGTGAAAATTAAAAACTACCACCATTCAATTCGCGACCAGCTCATGTGTATCATGATGGAAGGTTTTCTACAACAAAAAGTGTCGTCCTTTTTTTTTAAATAACCATATTTAAGGTTATCCTTTGTTTCGAATGACCGTATTTAAGAGTATCCGTTTTTCAAATGACCATATTTAAGAGTATCCTGGTTTTGAATGACCGTATTTAACAGTATCCTTTTTTCAAATGACCATATTTAAGAGTATCCTGGTTTTGAATGACCGTATTTAACAGTATCCTTTTTTCAAATGACCATATTTAAGAGTATCCTGGTTTTGAATGACCGTATTTAAGAGTATCCTTTTTTCAAATGACCATATTTAAGAGTATCCTGGTTTTGAATGACCGTATTTAAGAGTATCCTTTTTTCAAATGACCATATTTAAGAGTATCCTGGTTTTGAATGACCGTATTTAACAGTATCCGTTTTTCAAATGACCATATTTAAGAGTATCCTGGTTTTGAATGACCGTATTTAAGAGTATCCGTTGTTTCAAATGACCATATTTAAGAGTATCCTGGTTTTGAATGACCGTATTTAAGAGTATCCTTTTTTCAAATGCCCATATTTAAGAGTATCCTCTTTTCGAATGACGGAATTTAAGAGTATCCTTTTTTCAAATGACCATATTAAGAGTATCCTGGTTTTGAATGACCGTATTTAACGGTATCCTTTTTTCAAATGACTGTATTTAAGAGTATCATTTTACCAACATTCTAATCGCAATTGTTGATTTAGTTGACTGCCAGACACGGCAGTGTTTTTTTTTTTTTTTTTTTTTTTTTTTTTTTTTTTTTTTCTTGTTTTATATATATATATATAATATAAATATAAATATATATAGATTTTATTATAATTAGTTAAATTACCTACCTTCTAATCGCAATCCTTTGTATTACGTCAGGACTGCCGGATACGGAGTATTTCGAAATTCGTATGCGGTATTCGTGGAAAAAGAGTAATGCAAGCATGTATATAAAACATTTTTGATTTTATTTATTACATTTTTGAATTGTGAAGTAATCATTGTTTTCCGCTAGCGAACGATGTGCAGGATCACCAGCAGACATGTTTATATCACACACTCCAAATATGTTGACAATTTACTCGTTTTGGACGGCTTTTTTTCCTAATAATCATCGTTCAAAAATGACCTCATATACTTCAAAAGGAATTTCAGTTTCATTTAGGATTGCTTCATGATCATACAAAATGAAAACAAAAAGAATAACAGGATTGGCTTGTGATAGAATGGCGTGATTTCAGGAAAAGGCTACATCCCGGGCGTAGAGTGCATATCACGGTCCCCTCACAGACCAAATTACATACATTTACTGTATTTTATGACGTCCATCTCCGCCCGTGATTTAGCCTTCCTATTTTGTATCTTGTCTTTACTTTTAAATTCTTTTGAAAACTATTCAATTTTTCAGTTTGCTATAACTTCTATTATCCAAACATTATAAAGAGTAGATCCTGTATGACTGTGTCGGACTAATTTAGTCCTAGCCTCACTTTCTGTTCGCAAAAACAAGCTGAAAAATCATTTCTTCCGCATGACTTTCCAGCTTGTCGTAACGGATAGAAAGTGAGTGTGGCACTAGACTAGGCACATACTTGCCGTCCCGTGATCTTCAGGAGAATAGCTTGACTTAAAGGGGATTTTAATGTTAGACGTAAACGCCGTAAAAAAGGGGTTAACAAAATCTTTCGATTATCCATACTATATATAGATATCATGCTCGGATAGTCCTTGACATTTCATTGATATGATGCAGATCAATGTCACAGCGCAGATGAAATAAAAGATCGCGTAGGATTTTAAAATGCTAGGTGTGATTTTATGGAGGGAGGACAATCTTTCAATCTGCTATAGATAGCGTCAGGTTTTGTTTGCAAAAAATTCAAACGCAGCGCCCAGTTCCTTGAGGAAGGGGACGGTGTGTTGTAAAGACGTACACTTGGCTTGAGGCTTCGTACTTTTGATGCTGATAAAAACATTTCTCTTGTACGACAAAACCAAAACAAATTACACAATTGATACCTATTTAACTTGCTCTCTTAGAATATGGTAGTTTTTGCCTCAAAATCCACATTTGTGGAAAATCCATATCTGGAATTAACCCCTTGGATCGGACTTTTCTTAAGTGGAGTGTAGGAATTGAGAAAATATATTGCTTTAGTATTTCAACTGAAAATTAAGCTGAAAAGTCTAACATTACTTTAAAAATTACCTTGACGCAGTTATTTTTAAAAATCGATAAAAACTATGGCGTTTATGAGAAGGAAAGGGTTAAGGCTACTTTGCGAGAAACTTTTAATTGATTTTACTTATTTTGGAATTTCTTTTTATCTTTATCAAGCAGGAAATAAAAAGAAAACGTTCCTGCAAATTTCCTAACTTGTGGCCTTGCCAGATCACATGCTAAAACAGGAAGAGAGCGATCGTACACAGGCAGTACTATAGATAACACAATTGGAGGTAAAAAGGAAGCCTCAATTTCAAAGGAATGAATGTTCATTGATCACCGCATCAATGCTATCGAAGTGAAAACAGAAAAACGTGAGTAGTGATTTTTATGTGTTCAAAATAAATATGTGTATGTTATGTATTTATACACTATTTAATTTAAGTATGGTCTACCCGTGCAACGAAGGTCCACAGGGAGCTCAACCTTTCATGATCACTGCCATTGAAAGGACCTTTTTTATACTCGAAAAGTCATATGTTTTTCTCAAAGCAAAGCAAAACAATAAATAAAATAAATAAATAAATGCACCTTAATGGACAAAAATGGTTCATGAGTCAGTTGATTATAAAAAAGGTCCTTTCACTAGATGTGAACTATCAAGAGAGCCACTATTTCACATCCAGTGAAAGGACCTTTTTGATTATTTGAAAAAAATATATTTTGATCAAAGCAGAATAAAATAAGAAATGAAAGAAATAAGGAGAAACAAAATGCACGAATCAGAGCAATACGAAAAATTAAATAAAATAGATACGAAGGAAAATAATTGAAGAATATGGTTAAGGAGTTGATTAGCGCTTCGAAGGTCCTTTCACTGGATGTGAACTACATGAGGGAACGGACTATTTCACATCCAGTGAAAGGACCTTTTTTCATAACCGAAAAGTTAATTCGCACGATCCAGTCAGTCCGAACCATTTGACAAATAAAATGTCCTTAGGAATCGCTTGGCACTTCGTAATCATGCATGATTATAGAATAGTTTGGAAGTCGTGTTATTGCATTGATCGGGATGGATGTTTCATAAGCAAATGCATGCCGAACTGCCGGCCACTTAGTATTTTGACATCCTAGACAAGAGACAAATATGACAAATAAATTGTCCTTCGGAATCTTATTCGTTAACCTGGTTTAGAAATATCCCTTCGCCTGATTTAGAAATATCCCTTCACCTGATTTAGGAGTATTTCTTCACCTGATTTACGAGTATCCCTTCACCTGATTTACGAGTATCCCTTCACCTGGTTTAGAGAGTATCCCTTCACCTGATTTAGGAGTATCCCTTCACCTGATTTAGGAGTATCCCTTCGCCTGATTTAGAAGTATCCCTTCACCTGATTTAGGAGTATCCCTTCACCTGATTTAGGAGTATCCCTTCACCTGATTTAGGAGTATCCCTTCACCTGATTTAGGAGTATCCCTTCACCTGATTTAGGAGTATCCATTCACCTGATTTAGGAGTATCCCTTCACCTGATTTAGAAATATCCCTTCACCTGATTTAGGAGTATTTCTTCACCTGATTTAAGAGTATCCATTCACCTGATTTACGAGTATCCCTTCACCTGGTTTAGAGAGTATCCCTTCACCTGATTTAGGAGTATCCATTCACCTGATTTACGAGTATCCCTTCGCCTGATTTAAGAGTATCCCTTCACCTGATTTAAGAGTATCCCTTCACCTGATTTAGAAGTATCCCTTCACCTGATTTAGAAGTATCCCTTCACCTGATTTAGGAGTATCCCTTCACCTGATTTAGAAGTATCCCTTCACCTGATTTAGGAGTATCTCTTACTTCAACCGATCCACACTTGATCCTGAGATGAATCGTACTTTCAAGTTCGAATTGCGCAAGAATCGTTTCAGTGTCATAACAATGGAAATAATGCAGACTTTTTATGATGATTTTAGTTGCGTCACTGTCGTGAAAGCCAAACTTCATGTGTCGACCCATTAAAGAGGTTGAGTGAGAGGAGTTGGTATGGGTTGAGCCATAATTAATATTTTTTGTGTAGTTAATTGTTAATTCTAAATTGCAATATGACAAGAATTTATAAGATAGCCACGCTTTCAAAAATATATATTCAAATTCATGATAATATACTAAAAAAGATAGAAATATTATCTGCATGCAATGGGGCTCGAACCCTCCTTCAAAAATTTAAGAAAAGAAATATAAAAATCGACTCCACTTTGCCATACCCCCTAGACATCCGCAGAGCTGAGGCGTCGTATGGACTTCGGACTGGACGGCGATTAAATCCTTCTGCCCTTGGGTGCACGAATTACGCAAGAAAATGTTCTAGCCGAAGCATCAGGGGAGAGACCAGCCGGCCCCCAGACCATATCGGCTAATCCCTTGCATCTCTGCCACGCACGGAATCGGTTGAAAATATAATGTTAAAAAGTCTAGTCTTTTGGGTGCATTGTTTTCAAGGCTATTGTTATGCTGATTAACCTGTAACCGTGGTCCAGTGGAAAAAACGTGGGCATCGACTTTACTGAGTCAAGCCCGGTTAAGGGAGGTTAGTACCTGGATGGGTGACCTGAAACTTACTTATCTTTTTTGCAAGATTTTTTTTCCTGGAAATTTGAATCGCTTACAATATTAATTCCATTTATAGATGGGTACTGGGTGAAAATTAAAAACTATCATGCCATTCAATTCGCGACCAGCTCATGTGTATCATGATGGAAGGTTTTCTACAACAAAAAGTGTCGTCCGTTTTTTTAAATAACCATATTTAAGGTTATCCTTTGTTTCGAATGACCGTATTTAAGAGTATCCTTTGTTTCGAATGACCGTATTTAAGAGTATCCTTTGTTTCGAATGACCGTATTTAAGAGTATCCTTTTTTCAAATGACCATATTTAAGAGTATCCTTTGTTTCGAATGACCGTATTTAAGAGTATCCTTTTATTCAAATGACCATATTTAAGAGTATCCTTTGTTTCGAATGACCGTATTTAAAAGTATCCTTTTATTTAAATGACCATATTTAAGAGTATCCTGGTTTTGAATGACCGTATTTAACAGTATCCTTTTTTCAAATGACCATATTTAAGAGTATCCTCTTTTCGAATGACGGTATTTAAGAGTATCCTTTTATTCAAATGACCATATTTAAGAGTATCCTGGTTTTGAATGACCGTATTTAACAGTATCCTTTTTTCAAATGACCATATTTAAGAGTATCCTGGTTTTGAATGACCGTATTTAACGGTATCCTTTTTTCAAATGACTGTATTTAAGAGTATCATTTTACCAACATTCTAATCGCAATTGTTGATTTAGTTGACTGCCAGACACGGCAGTGTTTTTTTTCCCCCTTGTTTTATATATATATATAATATAAATATGAATATATATAGATTTTATTATAATTAGTTAAATTACCTACCTTCTCATCGCAATCCTTTGTATTACGGTCAGGACTGCCGGATACGGAGTATTTCGAAATTCGTATGCCGGTATTCGTGGAAAAAGAGTAATGCAAGCATGTATATAAAACATTTTTGATTTTATTTATTACATTTTTGTTTGAAAAGGAAATGTTTGAATTGTGAAGTAATTATTATTTTCCGCGAGCGAACGATGTGCAGGGTCACCAGAAGACATGTTTATATCACACACTCCAAATATGTTGACAATTTACTCGTTTTGGACGGCTATTTTCCAAATGATCATCGTTCAAAAATCACCTCATATACTTCAAAAGAAATTACAGTTTCATTTAGGATTGCTTGATGATCATACAAAATGAAAACATAAAGAATAACAGGCTTGGCTTGTGATTGAATGGTGTGTTTTGAGAAAAAGGCTACATCCCGGGCGTAGAGTGCATCTCACGGCCCCCTCACAGCCCAAATTACATACATTTACTTGTATTTTGAAGGGTCCATTCTCCGCCCGGTATTTAGTCGTCCAATTTTGTATCTTGCCTTTACTTTTAAATTCTTTGGAAAACTATTCAATTTTTTAGTTTGCTATAACTTCTATCATCCAAAAGTTATAAAGAGTAGATCCTGTATGACTGTGTCGGACTAATTTAGTCCTAGCCTAACTTTCTGTTCGCAGAAACAAGCTGAAAAATTCTCATATCTCACGCCTGACTTTCCAGCTTGTCGTAACGGATAGAAAGTGAGTCTGACACTAGACTAGGCACATCTTTGCCGTGCCGTGATCTTCAGGAGAATAGCTTGACTTAAAGGGGGTTTTAATGTTAGACGTAAACGCCGTAAAAAAGGGGTTAACAAAATCTTTCGATTATCCATACTATATATAGATATCATGCTCGGATAGTCCTTGACATTTCATTGATATGATGCAGATCCATGTCACAGCGCAGCTGAAATAAAAGATCGCGTAGGATTTTAAAATGCTAGGTGTGATTTTATGGAGGGAGTACAATCTTTCAATCTGCTATAGATAGCGTGAAGTTTTGATTGCAAAAAATTCAAACGTAGCACCCAGTTCCTTGGGGGAGGGGACGGTGTGTCGTAAAGACGTACACTTGGCTTGAGGGTTCATGCTTTTGATGCTGATAAAAACATTTCTCTTGTACGACAAAACCAAAACAAATTACACCATTGATACCTATATTACTTGCTCTCTTAGAATATGATAGCTTTTGCATCAAAATCCACATTTGTGGAAAATCCATATCTGGAATTAACCCCTTGAATCGGACCTTTCTTAGGTGGAGTGTAGGAATCGAGAAAAAATATTGCTTTAGTATTTCAACTCAAATTTAAGCTGAAAAGTCTAACATTACTTTAAAAATTAACTTCACGCACTTATTTTTAGAAATCGATAAAAACTATGGCGTTTATGAGAAGGAAAGGAAGGTTTTTTTGAGAGAAACTGTTAATTGATTCCACTTATTTTGCAATTTCTTTTTATCTTTATCTAGCAAGAAATAAGAAGAAAACGTTGCTGCAAATTTGCTAACTTGTGGCCCTGCCAGATCACATGCTAAAACAGGAAGAGAGCGATCGTACACAGCCAGTACCATAGATAACACAATTGGAGGTAAAAAGGAAGTCTCAATTTCAAAGGAATGAATGTTCATTGATCACCGCATCAATTTATATTGAAGTGAAAACAGAAAACGTAAGTAGTGATTTTAATGTGTTCTACTAAATACAGTATGTGTGGCGGTGTTGTATCCGATATACAAACTCGAGGCGTATAGTGTGTTTACACACTATTTAAGTATGGTCTACCCGTGCGACGGGTAGACCAACCTTTCATGATCATGATACCATATGAGGGAGCGACTTTTTCACTGCCATTGAAAGGACCTTTTTTATGCTTGAAAAGTCATATGTTTCTCTCAAAGCAAAGCAAAACAATAAATAAAATAAATTTAAAAAACTTAATGGACAAAAATGGTTCATGAGTCAGTTGATTATAAAAAAGGTCCTTTCACTAGATGTGAACTATCAAGAGAGCCACTATTTCACATCCAGTGAAAGGACGTTTTTGAATATTTCAAAAAAAATGTTTTGATCAAAGCAGAATAAAATAAGAAATAAAAGAAATAAGGAGAAACAAAATGCACGAATTAGAGCAATACGAAAAATTAAATAAAATAGATACGAAGGAAAATAATTGACGAATATGGTTAAGGAGTTGATTAGCGCTTCGAAGGTCCTTTCACTGGATGTGAACTACATGAGGGAACGGACTATTTCACATCCAGTGAAAGGACCTTTTTTCATAACCGAAAAGTTATTTTGAACGATCCGATCCGAATTAATCACAAATAAAATGTCCTTTGGAATCGCTTAGCACTATGTAATCAGTCATGCATGATTATAGGATAGTTTGGAAGTTGTGTTATTGCATTGATCGGGATGGATGTTTCAAAAGGAAATGCATGCCGATCTACCGGCCATTTAGTATTTTGAAATTCTAGACAAGAGAAAAATATGACAAATAATTTGTCCTTTGGAATCTTGCTCCTTAATCTGGTTTAGAGAGTATCCCTTCACCTGATTTAAGAGTATCCATTCACCTGATTTAACAATCGTTTGTATTCACTCTGACTGCCGGACACGGAGTATTTCGAAATTTGTAATCGTTATTCGTGGAAAAAGAGTAATGCAAACATGTATATAAAACATTTTTGATTTTATTTATTGCATTTTTGTTTGAAAAGGAAATGTGTTTGAATTGTGAAGTAATCATTATTTTCCGCGAGCGAACGATGTGCAGGATCACCAGAAGACATGTTTATATCACACACTCCAAATATGTTGACCATTTACTCGTTTTGGACGGCTATTTTCCAAATGATCATTGTTCAAAAATGACCTCATGTACTTCAAAAGAAATTTCAGTTTCATATAGGATTGCTTCATGATCATACAGAATGAAAAGAGAAAGAATAACAGGCTTGGCTTGTGATTGAATGGAATGTTTTGAGAAAAAGGCTACATCCCGGGCGTAGAGTGCATCTCACGGCCCCCTCACAGACCAAATTACATACATTTATTGTATTTGAAGGGGTCCTTCTCCGCCCGGTATTTAGTCGTCCAATTTTGTATCTTGCCTTTACTTTTAAATTCTTTGGAAAACTATTCAATTTTTTAGTTTGCTATGACTTCTATTATCCAAACATTATAAAGAGTAGATCCTGTATGACTGTGTTGGACTAATTTAGTCCTAATCTCACTTTCTGTTCCCAAAAACAAGCTAAAAAATAATTTCCTCCGCCTTACTTTCCAGCTTGTCGTAACGGATAGAAAGTGAGTCTGGCACTAGACTAGGCACATACTTGCCGTCCCGTGATCTTCAGGAGAATAGCTTGACTTAAAGGGGATTTTAATGTTAGACGTAAACGCCGTAAAAAAGGGGTTAACAAAATCTTTCGATTATCCATACTATATATAGATATCATGCTCGGATAGTCCTTGACATTTCATTGATATGATGCAGATCCATGTCACAGCGCAGCTGAAATAAAAGATCGCGTAGGATTTTAAAATGCTAGGTGTGATTTTATGGAGGGAGGACAATCTTTCAATCTGCTATAGATAGCGTCAGGTTTTGTTTGCAAAAAATTCAAACGCAGCGCCCAGTTCCTTGAGGAAGGGGACGGTGTGTTGTAAAGACGTACACTTGGCTTGAGGCTTCGTACTTTCGATGCTGATAAAAACATTTCTCTTGTACGACAAAATCAAAACAAATTACACAATTGATACCTATTTTACTTGCTCTCTTAGAATATGGTAGTTTTTGCCTCAAAATCCAAATTTGTGAAAAATCCATATCTGGATTAACCCCTTGGATCGGACTTTTCTTAGGTGGAGTGTAGGAATCGAGAAAATATATTGCTTTAGTATTTCAACTCAAAATCATGCTGAAAAGTCTAACATTACTTGTAAAATTACATTGACGCGGTTATTTCTTAGAAATCGATAAAAACTATGGCATTTATGAGAAGGAAACAGTTAAAGGCTACTTTGCGAGAAACTAGTTAATTGATTCCACTTATTTGACCATTTCTTTTCATCTTTATCAAACAGGGAATCAATAAAGAAAATGCCTCGTGCTAGATTACAAGCTGAAACAGTAAATTAGAGCAGCGTTTAGTTACCATCGTACCGCAAAAGGGTGAAAAAAGTCCGGCTTTGATCCAAAGGGATGGATATTCTGTACAGTAAACCTGTAATAATGCAATTCAAGTGAAAACAGAAAATGTGAGTACTGATATTGATTTGATTCCAAAAATATAACTGCATGTATTTGTTTATTATTGCCAATTTAAAAGTATCGCTTCCTGTGATGTAACGAAAAGCAAAATGTGCCACAGGGAGCCCAACTGTTCCGAGTCAACTTAGAAACGAGATTGTGACTTTACGCCGTCATACTCTTCCATCCTCCACGATAGCAGAAAATTATCTACGTGCGCAAGTAGCCAGAGCTCCAAAGTCGTTGAAACTTTTTATTTGGAGCTCGCAGTTTATGTTCAGCCGGAGAAATTAAGAGGTTCTCCGATGAGTGCGCGCTTATTCAGCGAAAAGCTCTTATAAGGGAATGTATGTAAACACAACAGGGAGTTTGACAATTTCTATCGCGATTTGATTTCAACGTACTGCAAAACCGAATTTTCTTGACCGTATTCGATAGGGGAATAATGTTCGACAATGAATTTCCAGCTGCATTACAGCTATCTAGTATTTTTCACACCCCCTAGAGGTTAGGCCTGTGTTCAAGAGCATGGATGTGGATGGTCCGATAGTCCACATTCAAATCTGCCGTCATCTTCTTCCATCCTGCACGATAGCAGCAAAGTAAACTCTCTACAATGCGCAGGTAGCCAGAGCTTCAAAGTCGATGTAAGAATAAAATTGCAAGTATCGTAATTGAAAAATTAAAAGAAAAAGCTATATATCTGTTTTGGCACTCGTATAATGTGCGCAAGTTCAAAGGCTTTTTATTTTCCACTAAAAACATAAACAACATTTACTAAAGGCCACTATAGTAAGCTTATGGACGAGGAAGTTGCGGGATCCCTGGTTGTTATCTAATCAAAATATGCTAATCATTTTATGTCGAAATGGGTTGCCTGTGGAGTGCAGCAATCCAAGATGGCGGACAAGGTTAACCAAAATCGTTCTTAACAAATTTATCAAATATTACAAAAATGCATGAGTTTAAACTATAATAATTAGTATCATGGCATTTTTGAGCACTGCATGGCTGTCTGGGTATGTTGCAACTACATTAGTACGGCGTGCTTTTAGCAGATTTTATCGCCATTTGACGACTACAGAACTTGAACATCGTCCTCTGTCTGACATCCATTATCAACCTTCAAGGATAACTAGAATGAGTACTAACGCGGTTAAAACCAAACCACCAAACATTCTAGTCTATGCTGGTAGTGGAGAAGAAGGTGGAAGGGATTTCGAGTTCATCAAGGATGTTTTATCACGCATTTTGGACAGGAATAGCTACGTAGTTTATCAAATCGATGATGACAAAGTTCTTCATCACCCTTGGTCGAAAAACTCTGTTTTATTACTAATACATAATACACAGACAATACAAAAGCCGATTCTCAGGAAATTTGAAGAGTATTTGGTTAACGGGGGAAGTATTCTCAGTGTTGGTTGTAAAGATCATGAAAACTTGAGCGGATTATTGGAGGGAGTGACATTGAAACCTTTGGATTTGAAGTGCAGTGATGATTGTACAGTTGAGATCATTACTGACAGACTGGACATTCCATTGAACCAAGTTGATATTCCGAGTGAACCATTCTTCTTTGAAGGTATGAGAAAAGACTTTTTAGCTTGGGTGTATAAATGTTTTTCCATTTCAGACCATGTGCAGTGCTGTTGAAAAATACATATTTATCTGTCTTCTCATGCTCAACTGTTAAACAAAGGAATCATACTTAAGAGAAAGATAATGGTCCAAAGTGGGAAAACATCAAGTCTTGGATATAAAGAGGACTCTCCAAATAATATCTTTTTTTGAATCTGTTCGTGTGACCTTCACAAAAACAATAAAATGTGCTCTATTTTATTCCAGGTATGAGTGACACATTTGAAGTGTTAGCAAACAAGAAAGGGTCTGGTCGACCAATGATAGTGTATTCTTGCAACCAGCAAAGCAAGGCTATCTTGTCTATAGTAGACCTGTTCACATCAAACCATGTTGAAAATAAAAGACAGTTATTGCAAGCTTTATTGAAGAAACTAGATGTGAAATGTGTTTCACAGCAAATACCATGTCTCACTCCAGCATTTTTATTTGCCAGCAAAAAGGTAAACTTGCAATCTAATAGACCTCTTTACCTTCGTTGAAGAAAACGTGTGCGCGTGTTGTGTGCTGTCATAAAGCATGCGGGGGTTGGCAGAACATGAGAGAAGTGTTAGGAGAAGCACGACGCGTAGCGGCACTTCTCGAGTGTTCTGCCAATCCCCAAGTGCTTTATGACTGCATACATCACAGCAAGCAAGTTTTTTATTTCTTTTATAAAATACAAATTACAATAATAGATAGGAATGACGCAACGGAAAGTGTGCGTGTGTGCAATGTGCTCTCCTAAGCACGCACTTCAAACCAATCAGAACGCGACATTCATGACAGTTATTTTATGAAAGCAAATGACACATTTCAGATCATGTGACATTCCCCTGAGAATTGTTCTTTTATGACGAACATGTTAAAATATTTAAAAATAAAAGAATCAACTTCAAAGAGTGGCATCACATGATCTGAAATGTGAACAACAAATAATGAAGCTATGAGGTCTATTAATGTCATTTACAGTGTATTGAATAAACCTCTTTGCCGGTTGGGCATAATGTTTTCCCATTCCAGATCATGTGTCATTGTCTTGAGAATAAGATTCTTTGTTCAAGTTTTAACCACAATTTTGTGTCTTCTCCTAACAACCATCAAACAAACAAACAAAAAAAAAACAATACTCTAGGGAATGATACATGGTAATAATAATAATAATAATAATGATAATAATAAACTCTTCATTTACTGAGGATAGCACTAAATAGCAATATGCTAACAAACCTGTGGCCTTCTAATATATAAACTATGAAGATATGTGTATGTATATGTGTCTGAAATGGGAAATCATTGTTAAATCAGATAAACATGTGATCCACAGAATATTGACCAGCTATTGAAATCCTTACGCCCCCATCTGTCTGATGGCATTTGTAAAGGAAAACAAGTTTCTTTGCTGTTTTGTGACAAAAGCACCACACAAAATATTCCTTTGACAAGAGAAGACATGCTGCCAGTAAACACTGACCATGCTGCACAATGTGGATTTGATTGGGAGATATATCAAGAGCATCTTAATACGAATACTTTGGGACAGATGGTCATATACACTGATGTTATCCCATCTACACAGACTCTACTAGAAGGGTAAGTTTGTCTCCTTCTTCTCCTTTTCCTTCTTCTCCTCCTCCATTTCCTTGTCCTTCTCCTTCAGGGCAGTCACCAGGGGGAGCACAGGGTACATGTCCACCCCCCATAAAAGCTTAAGATCTGTTTTTTTTTGGCTACCTTTTTTTTTGGCATTGCAAATCATTGCCTGTGCACCTCCACTGCAAGATCCCTGGTTACGCCCCTGTCCTTCTAATCTTTCCCTTCTCATTCTCCTCCTCCTCTTCATCTTTGATCTTCATCTTCTTTCTCCCATTCTTCTCCTTTTATTCTTTTTCTTCTCCTGCTCTTCCTCCCTTATAGTCCCTCCATCTCCTTCTCTGTCCTTTTTTTCCTTTGAGTTGCCTCCTTTCATATCCACTTTCCTCATTCTCCTTCTCTTCTTCTCCCTCTATTCATTTTTTCTCCTTCTCATGCTTCTACCCAAGCTTCATGCATATTAGCTCCAGACTTAAGGTGTTGTTACTCAATGTATTACAGTATTTTAGTTATTATGTGATCTAAAACTTAAACTTGCTGTAGGAACTTGACATTTGTGCAGAATATCCCAGAGCAGATTGGTATTGTAGCTGTAACCAGACAGCAAGTCAAAGGGAAAGGTAATTCAGCCAATGACAAGATATAATGTTATACTGCATGTTAAACAATCTAATGCATTTACCATTCCTTGTTGGATCATAGAATAATGCCTAATGTTGGGCTACCTGTGGCAGCTTCTGCCCAGGTCCATGTTCATCATCATTAATCATTATCTAATACAATTCAACATCATTTTGTCTTATTACTTAGGTCGCAGTGGGAATGCATGGCTGTCTCCCATTGGTTGTTTGATGTTTTCCACAGTTGTCACAGTAGAGTTTGGTACTGAACTTGGTTCACGATTACCATATCTACAACACATTGCATCCTTAGCTCTGGTCGAAGCACTCCGAAGTGTAGAAGGATATCAAAAGATCAATGTTTGTCTTAAATGGCCAAATGATATATATTATGGGAGGAATGTCAAGATTGGTGGAGTCGTAGTGTCGTCTACGGCATATGGCAATAGTTTTAGTGCTGTTATTGGTAGGTCATTTTATAAGTGCTTTTATTTTTTCTTCCTTTTTAACCTTTTAAAAAATTGTTAAATATATGCAAATTATATATATAAATTATATTTTACAACCACCACTCCCCGTACAGAGCTCTTGCATGAGGTTCCCTCCACACGCACTTACCACTACGTTCTATATTTACAACATACAAAACTCGACTCCAATGTTGCTTTTTACAGAGGGAGGAAACCGGAGATCACGGAGAAAACCCTAGTGTGGCAAGGGAGAGAACAACACAACAAACAAACTCAACTCACATATGATCCAGTCTGAGCCGGGAATCGAACCCACAAGGCAACCAGTGTAGATCAATTTGGAAGTTGATTTTTGTGGAGAGAGGAAAACCAGAGAACCCGGAGAAAAAAATCCTCAAAGCACAGGAGAGAACAATCAAACAACTCTAGGGCATAGCTTGGCATGGCTCAAACCTGGGTGGTATTTGTGAGAGGCAAGCAAACTTACCCTTAATTGTGCTTAATCCCATAGTAAACCAAACAATAAATAGTCACACTAGCTTGTATTACGTATATAATGTAGCTGAAGTATTAATATTTGATGGGTATATTGATTACAGGTATGGGTGTAAATGTATCCAATAAAGAACCAACGATTTGTATCAATGACGTAATAAAACAATATAACGAAGAGAACAACACACACCTGGCTGAACTATCTCTGGAAATGCTGCTAGCAAGAACAGTGACTTGTATGGAAAATTTGATTGTTGACTTTCAAAAACATGGAAAGGAAGGATTCTTAAGGAAGTACTACAAATGGTGGCTACATAGGTATGAATGAAATGTATGAAAGATAATAGAATAATATTAGTGATGATTACAATTTATTGATTGTAAATATCTTCTTTGATGACCATAATTGTTTATGATTTTAAAAAGAATATTTGGTGTCATCAGTAATCATTAAGAGATCAGTGATGATGGTAGTGATAAATAGTACTGTCACTGTTGTTTAGTGCAGTTTTCGTATGACTGTGAAAAGCTCAGTGCCGTATGCAGACCTTGCCGTGACTGTGATGGTTTCTAGAATTTTTATTTGCTGATTTTTTTCTCGTGCAATGTGATTGGTTTGACAGTGCCTTGACCTTGTGTGACCGTGTCTGCGCCGTGTTTATGCCGTGTTCCAGTTATTTGATTGGATGGAGAGTAAATTTTTGAGCAGTATGATTGGTCTGGCGTAACCCTTGCTGAGTCACGACAGTGTTTGTGCCGTGAGGTTTTCACAGTCATACGAAAACTGCTGACAGCTCGTTTATGATACAGATGAATGACAGCAATTGTACTGCATGAGGAAGATATGTCTATGGTTAATGATTATAATGTGTGATTACACATAACTGTCATTGTTGTTTATTTATTCTAGTGATTCCAAAGTCACCCTGAACACAGCTGGTCATCCTCAAGAAGTTACCATCATTGGTTTGGATGATTTTGGTTTTCTTTTGGTCCAGAAAGAAAGTGGAGAAAAACTATCAGTCCAACCAGATGGAAATACCTTTGATCTGTTGGCTAATTTGATTGCATTCAAATAATGTGCGCCTCCAGACCCCTACCTTCTCCAAGGAGGGGTGTGAGAGGGTATATATATGAGATAAATAGTTCCTGGTGATGTTCAGCAACACTCCTCCATGAAAGGAGGGTGGTTGTTGAATGCCAGACACACCACCCTCCCTTATGCCAGGAATAAATTTTATAATTTAAAAACACTGTCAGTGATAAAAAAGAAATTATTAAATAGCATAGAGTGTAGATTTTAAGAAATTTAGCAAGACATTTTTCAGCAGTGAAAGGAGAACTAGGAAGTCTAGAATAGATGTGATAGCCATGATGGCATTACTAAGGCCATTAGTATTGAATGGGATATAAACCAATAACCTACCACACAAAACACTGATATAATATAATAAACTTTATTTACAGAGGGTGAAGCAATAAACCAGTGAATTATCTAACTTTTGGTCCTCACTACAACTGGGTTGCAGAAAGATGTACGTATCAGTCAATCAATCAATCAATCTTTATTGTGCTCAATAGTTTACAGATATAAATAATAATAGTTGAAATTGCAGGAGATAAGAGCACAGCCAATTAGAAATAGCAATAGCTAATCGAGCTAAGTGGCTGGTCCATGCGGAGAAAATCTATTTGTTGCTGATTGACTAAAGCAATGGATAAGACAAGACAAGACAAAAACAAAAGACGACAAGACAAGATAAGCCGGTGACAAGACAAGACATTAGACAAGACAAAATGGACTGTGCTCCTATCAGCTGGACTAGAAGTGCATCATAGAACTATCAATAATTTGATATTATAGAGGCTTTAAGATTTTTTTTGAAAAGGTTGTAATGCTTTACTGCTAAACTAATACTAGGATTTGTATACTCTACAGTGTATTCATCTTTTGGGTACACAATTGCTGGTGCTATAAATGCTAAAAGGCCAGGCGAGCTTAATACAGTGTAGCTACTACTATGAAAGTTGAAACAAGTGCATTGCTGATGCAACATGTGTTTTAATGTACAAATGTACAAACTAGATAGATAATCTGACCAGAAATGCCTACGTAATAACTCACGCTTACATAAGACCTCCCATGAACCTGACATGCCCTCCTCTACATAGTCTAGATTTCTATTAAAGGGTAGTCAACATCTACTCTGACCTCAGTAATGACAATGATGTAATCATTAGGCTATTGCCATCGGAATATTGGATCAATTTGAATATATATATGTATGAGTTATATGCCACAACACCCATATCATGACATGAATCACAACCCCACACTTTCTAAGAAAACTGTGTCCTTGTTTTCTAAACTAACTAGGGCAATCTTGTTTAGCTAAACTGTCACATCAATAAAGTATAATGCCCTTTCAAGTTTATAATTGTTTGTTTCTAAGAATCTAGATAAATAACTAAGAGTATGAATCACAACTGTTAAGTGCTTGATGGCACATAGTTCAACATCAGAGGTGTCTAAATGTTAATCTACAGTTCTGTAGATCTAATCGAGATGCTGTGATGGTTAAAGCAGCCACGACATTGTTTTGACAAGAATATACCATATGTGGTTGACAGTGCTTTACAACACAGAAGATTGATTATATTAAGGATGTCTGTCCATACTGCTCAGCAAGGGTGAGTTTTCATCTACTTTATTTATTTTTGAATGACCCTTGTGTTTTTGCAGCTGATCATTTGACTCATCAACAGATGATGATTTTGGTTTCCAACACGAAAAGAAAAATGTGGCAAGTTTTTTCTGAAATTTTTCAGTGAAAAAACAAAACAGCAAAAAATTGGCAAATCCTTGGGCACTGTCTCCAATACCCTAAAATGAAATGAAATATTTAAAAAATATTGGCAACTACAGCTGGTGATTTTTGCAAGTTACTGTGATTTTCAATATTCAGCAAACTCAGACATTTCATTAGCCTGTTATGTAATTGTTTTTTTACTGCCACCAGTCAAGAATATAAAAGGTACTGACTGACTGATTATTTTTGTAAAAAATCAAATTACAGCATGCAGCTCAACTACCAAGTTCACAGAATATGGAAAACCACAGTAACTCTGAAGCCAATGACCCTAAAACAATATCTGGGGTGAACTAAGTCAGGGCATGGCTAAGTCACGGATCGAACCCTGAAACAACCTCTGGGCTGATCTAAGTTGGGGCATGGCTAACTCACACATCAAACCCTGAAACAACCTCTGGGCTGATCTAAGTCAGGGCATGGCTAACTCACAAATCAAACCCTGAAACAACCTCTAAGCTGATCTAAGTCAGGGCATGGCTAACTTACAAATCAAACCCTGAAACAATCTTTAGGCTGATCTAAGTCAGAGCATGGCTTACTCATAGATTAAAATAGAATTTAGGGTACTGGGTTTTGCAGAGGGAGGAAAGCTAACCTGAAAGAAACCCTTTGAATCAAGGGAGAGACCCACCAAACTCTACTTGCATGATGCTGAGTCCACGAATCAAAGCTGAGACTCCAGCAGCTAGAGGCAAGAGCTCTACTGACTTAATTCCTGCTTATTTAAATTAATCTTATGATAATATTGAACAAATCTTACCTGCAGATACACGAGGAAATCTAACTTTTGTTGATCAAATTGTTCTGGCTGTTGTACCTGGAGTAGGATGAAACGTAATGTACCCCACATGCGTAGGAAGATAAATATCACAGGAACCAAGGTCAGCTTTCTTTCAGCCCTGATTGCTGACTGCTGGGAAGTATCTGAATTGAAATGTCCACCTCCACGTGTTATCTGTAGGAAATAATAAGATATTTAATGGTAAGATTGCCCCCTTTGCAATATTCTGAATGATTGAGTGTCTGGTCACAAACAAATAGTCTGGGTAAACATTCAAGTACATGTATTAATATCAAATGTATTATTTTGTTAGTGATCACTCAACCAAAATATACATTGCTTGCAACCCCCCCCCCCCCCCCTCTCCCCCACCCCACTCCCCCCAAAAGAATGTCCTACACAGTCCTTTCCCCCCATTCCAAATCCTTTTATTATACTGCTTGATTAAAAGAATTTTTTTATTCTTGGAGTGCAACCATGACTCAAATTCCCTTGAGGTATATATTAATAACAATGAAACAGTTGCTCGATCTAACAAGAGAAGCTAATGAGGAATGCTTTGTTATTGTCAACCAACATGGTGACTTTGACATAACGTCCCCCAAGAATTACATACTAAGTGCAGATGTCACCCAAATGGGATATCACATAAGAAAAGCATGCCATGGTCACGCGTGGTGCCTTCCCTGTGAAAAATTGTGTGTAAGAAAATTTATTAACAAATTTATCAATTGGCCAACACGTGAAAAAAGGAATACAGCCTTAAAGTTTTTAATTAATATTTGTGTACGGAATTTTAGACTGTGGAGGCAGGACTGTGGCATGTTTTTCTGATGTGAAAACCCAGTTCAGTGACATCTGTAGTACAGTGCTCTGAAGCTCCATGTCAATTCATACTCTTGTTTTCATGAAAAAATTCCCCAAAATATCCCCTAAAGAAAGTGAAACCCAGTTCCTGAAACACCTGTCATAAAGAACAGTAATGAATGCCCTTTCAACTTACATCTTTGTGAATATAACATCTCAAAGCTGTGTAGAACACGGCTATCAATATGTAAGTGGCGATTTCCCAAGCTTTGCCAGTAAACAACATCCATAATAATTGCTCTGTTTTGTTCTTGCCCTTGGTCTTGATCCAACACCAGCCAGCAGAGAAATTATTGTCATCATCCCCCAGCGCTCCTTTTCCAAGGGCTATGGCAGTTATAACAAGTGGGATAGCCCAACCAAAGAAGGTAAAAAACAAAAGCAGACGCTCGGCAAGGCTCGGTTTTCTCAACGCCACACTACAGTAAAGATAAATAGCCAAGAATGTTGTCCAAAAGAATGACCACAGACTAGAACATGTCGTAATGAAGCTTTGCGCTTCACATAATAATTTCTCATCATTCCCATGTGAGCTCATAAGAACAGAAAACATGTTACCAAAAGCTGTAAAGAAATCCGCGATCGAGATGTAGACTAAAATCTTACGAGGAGAAGAACGTATCTCTCGCCATGTAATGTAAGTAGCGATGATGCCGATTGCGCCAACCATCGAAAGACTTGCCGAGATTGAGGTTAAAATTTCTGATGCCTTTGTTATGTCTGTTGCATTAGGCATCGCCATGATTAACGAATAATTAACACATAGATTTTGAGAACGAGTTTATCTTGTTTATACCTTGAGGATTAATTCGTGTTCAGATTGATTTCTTGGAATCAAGAAATATTGAAGCATTCACGTGATTCACATCACGCTATCCTTATGACGTATATCTTCCCGCGCTTTGGGCCACTGTACTCCTCCGACTCCTCCCGAGAGCTAGTTTACAAAATAAAAAATAAACAAAACTACAGAAATTTACGTATCTTTCTTCCTTTTTTTGGAAAAGTGAAAAGTCGCCGATTGGAACGAAAGTAAAGAAGTTGTAGCTTTCGAAAGTCCGTTTTGGTATTGAGGGGGGAGGGGGGAGGGGAGAGATATATCTATGGGGGTCGGTTCCAAAAGAACGTGAAGATAAAGCCTCGAAAATGAACGATTGCGTTATTTTTGCTAATAATAATAATGATAATGAATCCTTTATTTGCTGAGATAATTGCTTTATGCTTGCGTAACAGCCAAAGGCGCAAAGTTGATCCAAATGATTCAAAAGGGCGGTTTATTGAATAGGCTCTTCAGATTTAACATTCAGTTAACACGCAGCTCACACTAGTTTTTAGCTAGTTATATCTTTTTATTACTGTGCCTTGGTTATGTTTTCCAGAGATTCTTGGGGAATCCCACATGCATAGTAGTCTGCGTACCTCTTCAAATTTAAAATGCACTGGATTTTATTTACTGCTGGGTCTAATTACACTTGGAATGAGTATGCCTTCAGTACATCATTTGCCATGCCTACACAAGTGGTATAATCACAGATAATTTTCTCAAAGCCATTACCAGCCCTCTGCAGTGACCCCCCGAGCAAAGTGTATCGACTATCTAGTGAACGAACACACTTTCCTTCACCATCGGTTTTGTCCACCCAAGAATACACCCTAATGGAGAAATCCCTGGAACAAGACATGACCTTGAATGCATCAGCATACACATCAGTGATTTCAGAGTTATGATCCATGAAAGAATCTATACTCTTGTTTTTCTCAAGGTGCCACAGGTGCAGACAACATTCTTTCCCAGCTGATATCAGCTTGGAACCAACAGCTGATAATGCAGTGACAGCTCCCAAATGGGGTTTGAAAGTGTTGATGGTCTGTCCATTAGTAATATCCCATATCCTTATGGATCCACTTGTATAACCTGCCACTAACTGGTTGGGATGACTGGGGATCCATGACATGGTCGTAATATTATCAAGTGGGGAATCTAAAGAGAAAATATCTGGACCTCTGAAGCTGTTAGTAGCAAGATTTCGGATATCATAAACTTTAATAGCCTGCATATCCTGAAATAGAGATCCCTTACCAGACAGAACTAATGTATAGCTTCCTTTCAGCTTCATCATGGTTAGATTATGGATAGATGTGTCTATTACATGCTGCGCCTTAGTGGTGTCACGGATATCCCATAATTTAACTGATCCTGAGCGTGATGCTACATAGAGTAGTGACTGGCCAGTGACTTCTTTGCTTGATCCAAATACATCAGGCCCACAGCATAATCTAGTCACTTCGCTACTGTGTGTTTCTTGTAGTTTGATGTTTTGTCCTGTCGTAACGTCCCAGATATTGACCACACCCTGCTGATCGCCACTTGCAAAGGATGTTTCTGGTTTAATGAGAGCGAGCGATGATACAGATGTTTCATGTGCATCACAGTTTTTCCAGACACTCTTTCCTTCGTGTGCATTCCACAGAGATACCATCTTGTCCCGACCACAACTCGCAACAACAGGGCTTGCTTGTTTGTCGATGATATTTTCGTCATATATGTCATTCGTAGTAACAAAGATAGCATCATTTACTATGCCCTTGTGCCCGCGAAGTGTTTTACAAACATAATCCAACCCTGGTCTTCCAGTAGCGGCCCCCTGGTCGATCTTGCACCGTGTGACGTAATACCTATTCCAAGTTTTTTCGCCTGCAACGAAAATGTTTTGCAAAAGAAGCTGAGCTCTTTAGACTGTATTATTTACCTCTTCCCTCCATCTACCACCGATGCAGTAAGCTCTACTACCAGAAATTACGAAAATTTGTTTAAAAACGTCAAGAATGAAGAATTTTCTATGCTCTTATTTTACTTCCGGTTACCTTACCTGGAGTGATGTTCAAGTTGCAGAAGGACCAGCGTTGAAGACAGTGTCTTTTCCACAAACTAGCGGTATTAGCAGCTTCATTCCAAAGCCTGCAAACCTTAGAAGCGTTAACGAGGTCCTGAGGGGACAAATAGGAAAGAATATTGACCACATCGTCAAAGTTTAGAACGTTGCTTCTCACTTCCGCATCCGCCATGTTTATTTGACGCGCGATGCATTAAGGGACACAGGAAGCCCGAGCTAAAGTTACCTCTAAGATCATTTTACAATGCTTGCTTAGTTATTTGTTTGATTTTTATTATATAAATTGGATAATAATTTTATAGAATACAAGAATTCTATCAAACAGTTGTTTTTAAGCTGTTAAAATTTAGTAAAACAAAGGGTGGATATTTTTGGAGGTTTTGGGCGTCCTGTGGCGGGTGGAAATATCCCATGAAGCTTTGCAACATATGTCAGCGGTTTATCCCATTTGGATCAAAATTTCAAGCATTTGAAGGAACTCATTTTCTGCAAATTTTAAGCGAATTTTCTTCCTTTTTTTCTTAAGATTCCATTAGAATGAGTGTTCCGGAGTCAGAACGGTTCGATGGGATGCTGATGGCCATGGCACAGCAGTGTGAAGGAGGAATTCATGAGGTAAATCAGCTGTTTTTGACTTTAATTCAAGACTTTCAAACCTGGCATGCAACACGTGAAACTGTCATAACATGTTCCCATATTCCTGATGGGATTGATTGAATAACGGTGATATCATTTGTTGTTATTATATTAATTGATATTTATTATAATTTTTAAAATTTATGGAATTTACTTATACAATTTGTCCTATTTCAGACCACATGTCATTCCCTTGACAAATGATAGTTCACTTTGCTAAAATTTGATTTAAGTTTATTTACGTAATTATTAAGTATTACTGGTGAACAAAGAAATAATACTCAAGAGAATAACATGGTATAAAATTAAAAGCCATTGCAAATTTAATTAGATCTGTTGTATCGAAAGAGCTCTTTATCTTGGGCATAATGGTTTCTCATTTCAGACCATGTTTCATTGTCTTGAGAATAAGATTATTTGTTCAAGTTGTATCCATATTCATGTGTCTTCTCATGCACAACAACCAATAAACAAAGAAATGATACTCTAGGGAATGACAATGGTATGAAATGGGAAAACATTACACCCAACTTAGACACCTCTTCTCCTTCTCTCCTCTGGCCAATTTTACCAATTAAACGAAGGAGGTCAGAGAAGCAACATAGATACACTTGGATCCAGTCAAACTTATATATATTTTTCCCCTGCAGTTGTTGGATCATTTCTTTGGTTTTCTGGAAAGAAAAACAGACTTTTTTGTTGGTGCTCAGAAAGGTTCAGCAGAAAAAATAGTCACTACAAAATTTCATGAATATGAGAAGAGAGCAGTTCAAGTAAGTGACTAGTCCATAGGGAGACTATAATATAGGTGGTATCGCCTGTCTAGTTCTCCTCAACAGTTTGTTGGAAGCATAATAAATAAAATAATTAAATAAGTGCTTCTACCTATTGTCGACCATTACAACAGGGGTTCATTAAGGGCATGGGACTGGAGAATGTTTGGTAAATTTCCTTTTTTCTTCTTCTTGGAATTATGGTAGAAAATAAAACTTTAAAGCAGTAGTACCTGTGTTCAGAGAACACAGGACCTTGCCTGGTGCCAACTTAATAAGCATTGTCCACTGAATTGAGGTTTGTCGGTTTGTTTTACAATAAAATCTGGGAAGAAAAATATACATCTGTGCAACTAGTTTTCCATTAAACGAACATCGTCCACTGAAAAGGGATTGCTTTACTATAAATATGTAAAGAAAATTTTAATGAAAAGTTTAATGAAGGGTGTTCACTTAAAGGTTTGACTCTAACCAAGAGGGTCAATGTTTTATTTCTTAGAAAAAAGAAAAAGAGCAAAGAGAAGCAGAGGCATTGAGAGCTGCAAAAGCAAAGAAAGCTGCTGAAGAAACTCAACCCAAAATACAAGAAGTAACTGAGGAAGAAGCAAGAAAAATAAAAGAGGAAGAAGACAAAAAGAAAAAACAAGAAAAAGTAGAAGAGAGTGAAGATAAACAAGAAAAGAAAGAGGTATATATATTGGTGTTTTTTTTTATTTACTTGTGTAATAAATGTTTTTTATAAAAGTTTCTGATGGTAAAAATAACTGGGCAAACCAAACTGGCTGCTACAGCCCTGCACCTTCAATAGCACAGTTTTGAATAAATTCTATTTTCTACTTTAGGAAGTTAAAAATGGAAAAGATGAGGATGGAGAAGAGGAGGATGAGGATTCTAAAGGAAAGTTAAAACCAAATGCTGGCAATGGTGCCGACCTTCCAAATTATAAATGGACACAGGTATTAATATTTAGAGATATACAGAAATGTACAGTAATATGTGATTGATGTGCTGTTGATTCAGTAGGTACTGTACAGAATACCCACAAATAATTGCTACGGTAGATACAGTGGTGTCCCAATATCTCAAACCTCTTGGGGATAAGAATAAAATATTTGAAATATTAACAGGTGTTCGAGATGATATCCAGCCAAGGATAAAATGTTGTATAGTGTTTGAATATAGTGTTACAAGTTCCTGGGATGCAGTCTCAAGTTCAAGATAACACTACATGCATATCAAGGGTTTGACCCCGCTTCAGTTAACACAGCTTTCTTATCTAGTTATCAATATGTTACTTATTAAACTCATTAATAATGCATGAGGAAAAAACACAACAGAAATCACAACCGTGAAGAGTTTTGTAAATCAGATACAGAATCCTGTTCATTTGCTTAAATTTTAAGATGGATTTTCTTGGTCAGATTCACTTTTATCTTGAAAATTTTAGCGAAACACAAAGGAACTAACCTAGACGTTTGATAAGTAATCTACAGTATTCATGTCTGTGTTGTATCCAATATATCGGATACAACACGGCCACCCATACTGTATAATATATATTACATAAAAAGCTGGGTATCCAAACTGGGTCTTGCTATATGTATCAGGTATACCTTTTTGTGGCATGTCTGTAAAGTAGCTGTTAGCTAAGTACATTGACCATGGTAAGAAAGGGTTTTGGTATTGTAACTTTAAACTAGCTATTGGTACCAAGCATTTCCCTGTTAAAGGTGATTATGATTAACTGTTTTTATTAACATTTTTTGCAGACTCTCCAAGAAGTTGAGGTAAGCATGGCACACCAACCTTTTAATGTTTTATCACTTTTTCATTCTTGAAATAACTTTTGATTGTAGTCAAAATCATTAAAATGCAAGAACAGTATCCCAGATGCCCTCTTGACAGATTGGCAGCCATTCATTGACTGTTTGTTAGCCGTTAAGGTTATTTAATGTTGAAGTGGGAAGATTTGAAGTTATTACAGTGCAGTTTCTTATAGCTTAATCTTCATATTCTTTACATGAACATCAGATTAAAATACCCTTGAAGGTGGATTTCAAGCTTAAAGGAAGAGATATTGCAGTCGATATACAACAAAAGGTAAAAAAGGGAAACATAAATATTTTTATATATACGCACATAGGCTTTAAAAGCTACAGTGTAAGTTTGCTACTTACTACATTTGAATATTCTATACACACACTGACTCTTGACATGTTGTTTAATGACAGACAGTATTGTCAATATAAAATGTACAGAATTGCTATTTGTTGTAAAATATGAGTTGTGATTGTTATATGTAATTTTTGTTTTGTTTTGTCTACAGCACATCAAAGCTGGGCTCAAAGGCCATCCACCGATCATAGATGGAGAATTACCGAAAAAGGTTTGACAATTCTTTAACCGAGAAAACAAATAAATAAACTCATCAATTTGATATTAATTTGTCATTGTTCATAATCTTTATTCCTAGATCAAGATTGAGGAGTCGATGTGGACTCTGGATAATAAACTGCTCACTATATCCATGGAAAAGGTGATATTATATCCACCCTACATTATTAGGCATTAAAAGATTTGGTAGAATGAATAAATGAATTAATGAAAAATGGACTTGTTTCCCACCTGTGGTACCATGGTTTAAACATCTTGCTCTGTGGAGAAGTGTTGTGTTTGAGGTACAAATCAATGCATATATAGGGACATTACATTACTATGAATTCTTTGATGTTACAACAGGCTAACCAGATGGAATGGTGGTCACAGATCGTCACTACAGACCCAGAAATTAACACCAAAAAAGTTCAACCAGAGAATTCCAAGGTAATGCAATTATTATTGTCAACATCGTCATCATTATTTGTGCAATGATGATAACTGTACACTTGAGTAGCCTGGTTACTGGGCTGGTATTGAGCTTTAAGATAGCACATACTTGTAAAAAAGGGTAAACTATTATTAGTTACCATGGTAACAAAGTAGCCATGATAACATGTTACCATAGTGAATATGATCTGATGTTTCATTGACTGTGGTAACACTACAGTAGTCATGCCAACATAACTGTATTAGCCATGGTAACAATTTACCACAGTAACACCAAAGTCGTCATTGCAACATCACTGTAGTAGCCATAGTAACAGGTTTCCCATCCTTTTTAGTTGGGAGATTTAGATGATGATACTAGAGGCATGGTAGAGAAGATGATGTACGACCAAAGACAAAAACAGGTACAGTAGCTTTACTGTAGGTATACTGAATCACTTTCATACCTTGGAATGCAGTTTATTAACAATGCTCTTGTCGTTGCTGTTTACAGATGGGTCTTCCTACCTCAGATGAGCAAAAGAAACAAGATGTCCTCAAAAAGTAAGTTGTTAAGAATTATGTCCATCTACTTATATTTCTTTTTGTGTAAAGTTAGAACTACTTTGTTCGCTTGATGTCTAATTAAAACAAAAGCCACATGTAATAGTCAGAAATGATGGATCAAAAACATCTGGCCTGCTAGATTGGATTGATAAACACTGATTACTTGATGGTTTTGAACAACTAGTTCTGGTCAAAATTCAAAAAAACACTAGAAATACAGCTAAAAACACATTGCTTTCATGGTTGGAATTTATAGCCTTTTGCTTTTCCTCACTAGATTTATGGAACAGCATCCTGAGATGGATTTCTCCAAAGCCAAATTCTCATGACAATATTAATGTTAAAGAGAACACTTGTTGGTAATCATGAAGAAAAGACGTAGCTTGCACTGCACATGATAAAGACTTGTTGAGGTACTTAATTCCTAGGAAGTTTTAGGGAGAAAATTAAAGACAAGACTGTAGACTGTTGTATCTTGATAATATTGTGCTGCAAATCTGTACTGGGTATGAGTGGGAGGGAAGTAAGATTCTTTTTAGAACTGCTCAAGTGTGATGGCATTGTTTGATTGGAGGAAATGCAGGTAAAGATTCCACCTCATGTAACAGGGTAGTTTGGTAGGAGAACTAGGACGGGAGTATAAATCTTTTCAAAGACTGTGCGAGTGCAAGAGTATTGTTTGGATGAGATCTACAATACATGATTAGAAAGATCATTAGAAGGTATTCAGTATTAATCATTTGCTTTTCTTAAATGTGGTACTGGTTCTAAAGAATGGAATAAAACTTTATGTATACTTAACTCTGACACTAACTGTACATGTACTAATATTAATGTATTGAACCACCACCCACCCTCCCCCATTTGTAGATGATTTCTGGAACTACTTCATGACGTTTCCATTGTCATTTTCCTTTATACTCTTGGATACATGATGCATAGAAGCAAGTTACTTTTATGGGTTTAATTACTCAAACGTGTCCTGGCACTCTTATGCTTCTCTTGATTATATTAAAAATGATTCCAAATATTTATATTGCATTAAATTTGTACTTTCCATTTTTTTATCGTTATTAAAAAACACTTTATTTCAATTTTACATTTTCTTAGGGACCATTCATTTTTTTTACCAGGGAGGAGGTGGGGTCATTAAAGGTTCAAGGGGGATCCAGGGGGGGCACACAAAAAATCTGAGTCGCACAGCACTTAAGCAATAAACAGAATGGATAACAAGGAATTAAGGGGAAATCCCAGTGCTCCTTCCCCTTCCTGGTAAAAATGAATGGTGGTACTTTTGCTAGTTGAACTTGTTCTCAAACATGCATTCATCAATAATTGTTGCTGAAGAAGCCGACAGAAAAAAATTACAAGCATGATAATTCAAGATTGATAACTCATTATCTTTTCTCATTACAAGCCACAGGATATTGTGTATAAGAAATTTCTCTGATTGATTGAATATTACACCATTTACATGTATACTAGAAATGATACTCATCCATTTGTCTCAAAATTGCGAGGTTCATTTGTACAAGGACTGTGATGTTTGGTCTGCAAACTGCTAGTCTTCATCAGGCGATGCCATAGACTGGATGGTGTGTCTGTTTTATGCTGCTTGTTGGAATCAAAATGTTGTGGTACAGTACTTTCTACAAATAACTCAATAATTGTAACACAAATGGATTTTAAGCACATTTATAACATTTCCAACATGAATATTATTTTTCATTCTATAGAAATATCTACTCTAATATTTATGAGAAACAAACAAATAATACTCAAGGACAATGATTCGTGGTCTGTAATGAGAAAATGCTTAAATCTGTCTTAAGAAATCATGGATTTTTGTTTTATCTCAAAATACATTCCAATTTAAACATGATTTTTTATTTATGAACTTTCAATGACATCTACTAGTCATAATGACAGGAATGTTTTCATTTATATTTGCACAGTCAATTACTCCGGTCACTACATGGCCAAGCATTGGACTATCGTAGATTGACACATGATGGCTGGTAATAATTAATTACCATTCCAATATGATTTTTTATGTTTATGTTACAGGCTTACAGTTTTTGAGCAGCCATTAATCAAAAGATTTTTAAGCCTGAGTAGTTGTACAGAAGGTAGATAGCACTATTTAATGGATAAATGTCTTTATCCAGTGGATAAAGCAATACTGTTATCCAATAAATTCATCCACTGGATAAGATCTGTGGGATAGCGCTATCCACCCTTCAGTACAACCAGCCTAGTTGTACAAAGGTAGATACACTGTAGCACTTTTTAATGGATAAATCTTTATCCAGTATACAAAGCAATACTGTTATCCAATAAATTTATCCACTGGATAAGATCTGTGGGATAGCGCTATCCACCCTTCGTATAACCAGCCTTGTTGTACAAACGTAGATAGCACTATTTAATGGATAAATCTTTATCCAGTGAAAAAAGAAATACTGTTATCCAATAAATTTATCCACTGGATAAGATCTGTTAGATAGCGCTATCCACCCTTCGTACAACCAGGCCCTGGATGGTTTTCACTTATGACTGAACCAGTATTGGAGTCAAAAGTGAAACACTGAAAATGCTCAGCATCTAAAAACAGAAATGTGGTTGAAAGTGAATGGTTGAAAGTGTTCAAATGTTTCTTTGAAGGGCACTTAAATAATACTTACATGAAAGTTGACATCACATTGTATGGGCGGAAAAAATACATATAGTAAAACTAAGGTGTTGATTGGATGAGAGAAAATATTGAGTGCTGTCTCAGAATAGACCTCGGTCTGTTCCTTGGGTGTACTGTAATGTTTTCCCATTTCAGACCACATGTCATTCCCTTGAGAATAAGATTCTTAGTTTTGGTTTATCCATATTCATGTACCTTCTCATGCACAACTGTTGAACAATGAAATGATACTCAAGGGAATGACATGTGGTCTGAAATGGAAAAAACGTTATGCCCAATGGCAGAAGAGGTCTATGATTCTAGCATAACGTGTGCTTTTTAAAGTTGGCGGAAGTTGGAAGTTAGTGGGGTTTAATATATGACGAGTTTTTCAAAATTGGTAAGCCTCGCACAGTGAGCTAAGGGTCACCCCTTAAAAAACTGTAACCCCCAAATAATCTTTTAAACTCATACAAAACTCCTCTTAAAGCCATTCCAAATTTGTTAGCGTCATGATCAGAGGGTCATTTGACATCTTTACTCAAACCTCCAGTAAAGACCATTCTAAATAAGACAATACAACTAGTAAAAACCAGTCTTGCCGCAGAACTATCTTGCTCCTGCTGGTAATTCAGCTTTCCCTATAACAGGTAAAGGATGCGCCTCTGTGTTGAGGACCCATTTATCAAGAGGTAACAAAGTATCCTCCGAGAATATAAGATATAGGTATTTCAAAGTCTCTGCTAGGAAAAAACTTTGTTGTACATCATCATGTGATGCTGGACTGGTTGTGACATCTCTTATACCACTATATCCACCATCCACACGGCAATGTTTCTCTAAATTCTGTAGAAAAATGAAGGAAAATATCATTAGTAACTTTGTCACTGACATAATTAATAATTATGTAATAAGTATAGCAGCAATGTATTGTACAATTCTTCGTGGCAAACAAGAATTGTGGCAAACAAGAATAACATTTCATTTCAAATGTGGCATCCTACAGAGAACAACCTTGGGACCCTTTAGTATATTCTTACCTGCACAGCTTCCCAGGCCCAGTCTTGGTACTTTTTATCTTTAGTGAATCTCCACATGTAAAACCATCCTTCAATCACTTCTGGTCGCAGAATATAATATTTCTCATTCTGACGCAGTGCAACAGCCTCGTAGTTGCCTTCAAATCGGAATGATTCTGGTCCTATGCTAGTCGCTGTGGTAATAGTATCAAATGAGCATCAGATTATTAAATCAATAGTAAGGATGGTGATAATGATGGTGATGATGGTGATACATGATGATGGTGATGATGATACATGATGATGGTGATACATGACGATGATGATACGTGATGGTGGTGATGATGATGACGATGATGGTGATACATGATGATGATGGTGATACATAATGATGATGATACATGATGATGATGGTGATACATGATGATGGTGATGATACATGATAATGATGCTGATGGTGATGATGAGTGAAGTGATAAACATGATGCCGGTGATGGTCATGATGATGATGGCATAGTATGATGGTATGGGTTGATGATGGTGATAATGATGGTACTGATGATGGTGATGGTGACGATAAAAATGGTAAAATAATCAAGCACATACAGAATATAATACTGTACTAATTATTTTGATGTCCTTAGTGATAAGTTGTCCTTAGGATTAGGTTAACTCTGAAACAACTCACAGATGACTGTAGTCTGATAAGACCACAGGATTCCAGGGGGAGGGGGAGGGGGAGATGTTAATAATTACCAGTTCTTTTGTATGACTCGTGACAAGTGTTGGCAAGACCAGCTCCAAGGTTAAGAAAATGCTTCTCATCTTTGGATCCTTTGGCTCCCAAAGCAAACATCCCAGCTGTAAAACAAGCCTGAGGTAAACAAACAGTAGATTTAGACACAATAACTTTATGCATATTCACTGCACTTGACAAACGGGAGGAAAACAATTTTGTATCAGAACAAATTTCTCCCACTCAACCACTGCCCCTTTATGATCCCTCTTATAATACTAAATGCCCAATTAAATAGCATAGTAGCTTTTTATGTACCATTACGTGACAGCAACCATGTTAGATAGCAGGAACAATACAATAATTTTACATGAGAAAGAATTCAATTCCCAAGAGCAAAGGGATCTTATCGTTCTGCCTTGTCCAACCCCAGGCAGCCCAAGCTGTATTATGGGCGTGGGCACATGATGGTGCAAAGCCTCTATGCCCATTTTATACCTGCACAAATTTCCCCACCCCACTACCCAAGGGTAAAACATGGCATTAATATTTACCAAGTGATCCATCTTGTGTTCTAGTCTGCCATATTTGTACTCTGCTACATAAGTAAGATTAGACTTTGATCGTTGCACCAAGGTCCTTTCAATTGCCTATCAAAACAAACATATTAGTAAGATTCTATAGAATCCATGGGCTTCCTGTGGACAACAGGACTGACAGGTAAAGTAGGTCTGAGGAGAGACCAATAGAGGTACCAGTCTCCCTCTAGCACACTCAGCACAGGAACCCACAAAGTACTGTTTTTTCTGAATACAAGTACTGTGATTTTAGTGTCTCTTTATTGCTTTGTATATACTTATTTCAATAACGTTAGTCACCAAAAACCTAGAAAGCTGAGATCACTGAGAATCATGGGAATTATTTTATATTCAACAAGTAAAGCTTTTGACACAAACTGCAGCAGTTGAGGATGCTTAGAGGAGGTGAACTTGTACTAGTAGAAGATCTCATGTCCATCAACAGTAATCAAGAGGTTGAAACATGTAAAATGTATCTACCCATAATCCTTGTCGGTCTCAGCTTTGTAGCTTTTCATGGTGACTAACTTTATTGAAATAAGTGTAGATACTCACTTCTACAGCTTTGTCATACATGTTTCTTGCTTTGATGTCCGTCTGTCCAGACATGAACCAGGACTTGAGAAGGTATTCATAGAAACTGTCGCCAAGTGCACCGAGGGAAACATGCTCTGCAATAATATCATACATTGAATCATTTAAAACAACTGAGAATGATTAAGAAGTAAGAAAATTCAATGCCAAATAACTCTTTTTTAGCTTGAGCATAATATTTTCCCATTTCAGACCATGTGTTATTTCCTTGGGAACAAAATTTTCTTTTTTAGTTCAATTTATAGTACTTAATTTAATGTACTTTTTCGAGTATTACTTGTGAACAAAGAAATACTACTCAAGGGAATGATATTCTTGGTAAAAACTATGAGGTGTACTGTTATGGTATATTGGAGATATAACATACGTGATCCCCATACTCCACTGCGAGGGTTCAGATAGTTGGGATATAGACCATTGGGTTTTTGTATTTGATCCACGACTTCTCGTATTCTGTGAACCTTGAATAAAAGCAAACAAATAATCTCATATATTTTACAATATCTTTTAATATACTCCTCTTCCCCCCCCCCCCCCCCATATAACCAGGATTTTACAGTATTGTGTAATTCCAGAAAATATCCATACCTCCACTACAGAGGGAATTTGTAAAAGAAACCTCTACCCTAGGAACTTTCTTCCATACAAACTCTGTAATTTTGTTCTTTCTCTGAAACCCCCTCCCTCTGGGGGGGGGGGGGGGTACTCCGCCAGAATTCGGGTAGGGGTGTTCTGCTGGGTTCTGAAAGGGGTACCCTGTTTATGATAGACATAATTTATTGCACTGAGTTCCTGTTTCAATATTGTCATGTCTTTTCACTATCATTTTTTTTACGACCATAATAACCAGTTTCGGTCAATACAAAAGTAGAAACCCTGAATATGACAGGAAACTCAGGATGAACTTGGAACTTGAGTGAAATTGCATACCCTGTTTATGATAAGAAGCTCAGAAAATCATACCCTGTTCAGCGGATCATCCCTGTATAGTTTGTATATGGGAGTACCCCCTGGGCCCCTCCCCTACAGAATTTTTGAAATATATACCAGTCAGTTCATTCAGGTTGTGGCGTTTTTGTAACTAATTATTTTGCTAACCTTTTTGGCATAAATAGGGTTTCCAGTGATCTTAGAAAGATAGACAAACTCCAAGTGAAGGGTACCAAATTCTGCCAGAATTGAACATCCTCCAGACGCCCAGCCCCAGTTATGGCCACTTCCACTGCAGACAAACACAAAATACAATTGACTATTATCATTAACAACTGCATTTGGGTCCTTACAAGGTACAAAAAAGTCTAGTTATTAGTACTTATTATTGCTAAATTCAATTTTGATCTGGATAGCCTGTCTGACTTAGACAGCACAGAGATTGTTTCAGGGTTCGATCTATGAGTTAACCATGCCCTGACTTAGATCAGCACAGGGGTTGTTCCATTTGATCTGTGAGTTAGCCATGCCTGACTTAGATCAGCCCAGAGGTTGTTTCAGGGTTCAATCTGTGAGTTAGCCATGCCCTGACTTAGATCAGCCCAGAGGTTGTTTCAGGGTTTGATATGATTGATTCTTGCTACGGTGTACAGAATCAAATATAATAATAATACCTAACAAAGTTCACCATGGCCCAAGGGACTCCTGTTGGCGTATTGAATGCTGGAAGAAGCTTGTCCCCAAGTTCTTTGGCTTTGACTTTGAAAATCTAGTAACAACAATAGATAATATATCAAATAAAGAAGTTTGTGTTTCTTCAGCAATTTTTTGGATTCAACTGATTCTAATGTCTGGTTTACCTCTTCCCCAGATAATGCATAAGCACTGAGCAGTCCTCCTAGAAATCTGATAGTGATTTCAAAAACAGAGACATCTGATGCCTGGAGAAGGAATATAGATATAATATAAACATTAATGTTACTATTACCAACCACCATCACCATCCAGCATCACCATCATCATCTCTACTATCATCATCATCATCACCCATCAGTATTACCCCCATAACCACCACCATCATCATCACAAACCAGCACCACCATCACCACCACGAACCAGCACCACCATTATCATCTCTACCACCATCATCTCTACCACCACCATCATCAACCAGCACCACCACTATCATCATCACCACCTATCATCAATACCACCATAATCACCAAATACCAACACCATCACCACCACCATCATATCACCAAATACCAACACCATCATCACCACCTTCACCATCACTACCATCACTATCACCACCATCACCCATCAGTATCACCACCATCATCACAGTGACCAACATCATTATCATCACAATCATCACCCATCAATATCACCATTATCATCACCATCAACCATTAGTATACCACCATCATCACCTGTGACCAACATCATTATCATCACAATCATCACCCATCAATATCACCATTATCATCACCACTGCCAACCATTATAAAGTGTCCTAATCATCATCTTTATCATGCATCATCTTGATTGTGCATCACCACCATCATCACTGCCATCATCACCATCACCACACTAACTATATAGAAATTTACTCTTCAAAATAATTCACCTGGTTAAAATTCAGACTCAGAGCAATCCATTTCTTGCCTCTTTCAAACTCTTCCTTCATGTCCATAAGATAAAGTGTTGATAAGGCATCAACAACAGTAGCACCCATGGAACCTGTACCAAAGATTGATGCTGAATGACCTGTTTTACTGATTGGTCTGAGCTCATTGCTACCCCAGGCATAGGTGACATAGCCATTCCAAGCATGCTTCATCATCTACACATGTAAGTAAATAAAAAACAATTATTTATCATGATTTGATAATGAATATTTAGTATTATGTTTAGTATAAATAGAACCTTTTAGCTTGGGTGTAATGTGTAAAGACTATTCTCTTGAGAATAAGATTATTTGTTTGAGTTATATCCAATATTTAAGAGTCTTCTCATGAAAACTGTTCAGCAAAGAAATAATACTCTAGGGAATGACAGGTGGTCTGAGATTAGAAAAGCATAACACACAGGAGGAGATTTTGAGAGTTAGCCTAACTTCATCAATGTGATGGCCATCTTGCCAGGGGGCATTAAACAAAACAAAGATGACAAAAAATATTTAATCTAAGATCAAGTTTCGTTTATGGGTAAAGGGGTAAAGGTGGTTCTATGCAGTTGTCTTTAACTATAACTTGGACACACATTTTTTTAAAATTAGCATAAATAAATGCAAACACAAAAACAAACATACAAAATGAAAAAACTGAAATTCATTAAATATGAATGTAAGTAATTCATTCAAGTCTAAGTCGACTAAATATTTCTTATTTATAATCTAAAAAACAATGTCCATCTATTATTAACATGGAAAAATGATTTCTAACAATCAAAGAGCATTCAAAACCCTAAGCAATTAAATTCTAAGCCTCCATCGGCCTGTGCCTTACCCTAAATACGTCAGAAAAAACTATTAATTCAAATATTCAAAATATCTTACAGTTCACATACTTTTTAAACAAGTTATGAAGTTCTCAATTAACTCTTAAATACTTCAATTATTATTTGCAAAAAGAAAAAGAAAGCGAAAGCTTAACATCACTTGAGTAAATTATCTAGTTTACTCAGACTCTAGTCATAATTAAAAGTCGATTTCTTCTACAACAAGAAATAGTTAATGTATGTAGATATATAAATATATTTTGTAATATTTTATTGAAAAAAATGTAAAATAAAGTTGGAGTTCAATCCAGTTAATATCGAGTATAGCAAATTAAAGACAGTGTTTCTATAAATGTAAATATTGCAATACGTGTTGAAAATTGTTTGGATAATACGTACAGAGTAAATTAATAACACAAACAGCTGAAATGATTATATTTTAGCGGTTTTGAATGAGCTATATTAAGAGAAAAAGTATTGTTTCGTAAAAGAATTGTTCTAAGTCATTCATATCATCATAGAAAAGGAGTCAGTAATTTTTGTAAAAGAAAAAATTAAAAATTTGATATTTTCAGTGTAAAGGTCAAGAACGTAATTGCTTGACGATCAAAGCTGGCTTATTAACAGGTTATCTTCAATAACCAAACTTAGACAAGAATAAATTCATGCAACGATAAAATTATAGTCAAAATTTCCTAAAAAATCAGAAAATTCAGCTGGTAGACTGGAGGACCTTCCTTCCTTCGGGAGGTACTTATACTTTATTGAAATCATTAGTAATTAGAGTTATAGATATTTAGAGAGATGGTATTCCTAACAGACTCATTATTAGTACTTGAGAGACTCTAGAGGGATATTAACTTGCCTTTTTCACGAAGTTTCTTCTGTGTTTCGTGATGGGATCTGCAGGTTCACCTCCATCAACACCAAAAGCACTAGTATTTGAATTCTTCTTTAAACTTATTATCTTCTCGAGTTCTGCTTTCTTCTTATCCTCTTCTTCCTTCTTCTTCTTCCGTATAAATTCTTCTTTGTCCCTCTGTATCTTTTCCATCAGTTCTTTATGATTATCAGGTAGACTTGGAGGGCTAGTTTTCTTTAATAATGTTGGTGGTTTTGAATTCTGTTGTGTATTATCAAAATCTGTTCGCACCAAATGAAAGAAAAGACAAAAAACCGCAGGTAAGAAAATAATGCAAAAGTCACTAAAACCACGTAAAATTAACACTTTATCATCTAAGATCACTATCCAAGCCTTAGTTATTAATACTTTTTCTTACCTTTTATTTTTACGATAGGAGTTCGAGGCGGTTTTAAGGGGAAAATTTCTCCACCAGCACCAACAAACCTTTTATAAGCGTCATCTAAATACGTCCGATCTTTTAAATCAGGTACATAAAAAAACGCTCCAAAGCATAGTAAAAGAAAAGCTACAAATATTAACATTAAAACATATTTTTCTCTTAGTCTAAGGCCCGATCTATAGACAGGAGTTGCTTGGTATCTGGTATGAGTTGGCAGGATCGCCATCTTGGATTTGATATACTCATGGGGAGTACCGCTGGTATTAAAGACAGGCAGGTTATTATTCAAGGTAAGGAGGGGTGGGGTGGGGGAGTCTGCGGGAAGCGGGATTTCGTGTTTTTGAGGTGCCGGGAATCGGGAATCGCGAAGGTTTCCAGCGGGATACGGTACTACATTTCTTAAGATTGCGACCTGCGACCGTATTGACATAATTTGCAACTTTTAAAGTATCTTTTTTATTTAGGGTCATATGATAAAATGCTTATTGGCTGAGTTAGGTCGGGCCGTACGGGAAAATATTTGGCTCGAGGTGAAGCGTACGGACCGAGCCTGGAGGGGATTACTCCCCTATATTCGCTATACGGGTACGTGCCGCCAAACAGGGTATGTTTTTCAGCGATTTTGGTCTGGAAGAGGGTATATAAAATCGCGCTCGCTCTGGGACAGGGTCAGTATAAATCACACTCTCTCCTCTCTGGAACAGGGTATCTATTTTCGCACTACCGGAAAAGGTTATGGTTTTCAGCGATCTTTTTCTGGAACAGGGTATTTATTTCAGCGATTTTACTCTGGAACAGGGTCAGGGTTCAGAGGGCTCAGCGGCACATCCCTACCCTAAACGGGCAAGAGTACCCCCCGCGAGCGGCCCTGCTCGCTCAAAGCCGTACGGCTTCCCGAAGGTTTTTATAAGACCGCGCGCACGGGAAGGTACGGGTCATATGATAAAGTTTTTTAATAACTTTATCTAGGAATGTTCGTTCTTTCGAAAGCAACGCATGGGCGTGTTGTGATTTGACTCATTGGGATCCCTGTGGTTTTATTTCCAAGAAATTTTACTTTGAGGGCAAGCGTCAAGCAAGCGAAATGCAAGGTACGTCGAACAAGCCTTCTTCTTTATTTTTTATACTAAAATATGCTTTAAATACAGGTATAAAAATGGACTAGGTTTGATTCTATTTAAACTCGTTGGTCTTGGCTCGAAAACGAAAGCCCAAGTGTCGTTGAAGCGCATTGAAGCAAACAAGAGTCGGGCAACAACATCGTAATGTAAACACAGGGACAAAACACGTCTTTGTTTTAAAATACTGGCTTAAACGGCATGAAATGTTTACCAAACGAGGTATTAATGACTCGGATTAGCTTTTTTAAGAGTTGAAATCTAATTTTCAAGCAATTTCAAGGAAGACGTACATTTTGTGAGTACTGCTTTTATGTATTTTGAGATATCTCATTGACTTCCGCCTTTCCATGCTTTTAATGATGTTTTTTATTCCAAAAAAATCCTACACCTTTGTTTGAGTACAAAACTTGAATGGTTTCAGGACATAGCTGGAGGACATACATAGATTTCCAATTCTCATAAAATTGAAATTCTTTCGTTTTGTCATATGCATAGTGGCCTAGTCGTTGTGGTGCAATGTTTTCCCATTAGAGAATAAGATCTAGATTCTTTGTTTGAGTTGCATCCGTATTAATGCATCCTCTCAAGCGCAAATATGCGAAAACAAAGAAATGATACTCAAGGGAATGACACGTGATCTGAAATGGGAAACAATGCCGACGACGACGTCGAATAAGGTCTATCGTAATTGGCTGTTGTAATGTACGTTTCAGGTCATACGAAGATAGCACTTACGGACAAAGACCGTAGAGCGCACTAACAGTGGTAATATTCAAGTCACTGTCGATATTTAGATTCATTTGATGTGTATATGCATATTATACCACGAGCATGCATGGAATTACATTAGCAGTAACAACGTTCAATCAAAAGAGGCTCTGTGCTGTGGAAAACGAAGAAATACCAAGCCTTACAATGGGTTCACGGAAAAGTAGAGATAACGTTTTGCAAGGTTCTCAGTCAGAATGGAGCAGATCAGTACAAATATTGTGCGAGCGACGGATGTCAAACCACGAAGAGGATTTGCCTGTGTCGCAAAACGAACGGCGGATGTCACGCAATGAAGGGGATTTTCCTGTGTCCCATGACAAAAGACTTATATCAAGCTACGAATGGAATCCCCATTGGTCCCGTGACGAAAGACCGATGTCATTTCAAGAAAGAGGTTCCCATGGATCCCGTGACGAAAGAACGATGTCACGCAACGAAAGGAATTCCCATGGATCCCGTGACGAAAGAGCGATGTCACGCCACAAAAGGGATTCCCATTGGTCTAGTGACGAAAGACCGATGTCATTTCAAGAAAGAGGTTCCCATGGATCCCGTGACGAAAGAATGATGTCACGCAACGAAAGGAATTCCCATGGATCCCGTGACGAAAGAGCGATGTCACGCCACGAAAGGAATTCCCATGGGTCACGTGACGAAAGAGCAATGTCACGCCACGAAAGGGATTCTTATGGGTCCCGTGACGAAAGAGCGATGTCACGCAACGAAAGGGATTCCCATGGGTCCCGTGAAGAGCGAGTGATGTCACGTAACGAAAGGGATTCCCATGGGTCCCGTGACGAAAGAGCAATGCCACGTAACGAAAGGGATTCCCATGGGTTCCTTGACGAAAGAGCGATGTCAAGCCATGAAAGGGATTCCCATGGGTCCCGTGAAGAACGAGCGATGTCACGTAACGAAAGGGATTCCCATGGGTCTCGTGACGAAAGAACGATGCCACGCCACGAAAGAGATTCCCATGGGTTCCTTGACGAAAGAGCGATGTCAAGCCACGAAAGGGATTCCCATGGGTCCCGTGACGAAAGAGCGATGTCAAGCCACGAAAGGGATTCCCATGAGTTCCTTGACGAAAGAGCGATGTCAAGCCACGAAAGGGATTCCCATGGGTCCCATGACGAAAGAGCGATGTCACGCCACGAAAGGGATTCCCATGGGTCCCGTGACGAAAGAGCGATGTCACGCCACGAAAGGGATTCCCATGAGTTCCTTGACGAAAGAGCGATGTCAAGCCACGAAAGGGATTCCCATGGGTTCCTTGACGAAAGAGCGATGTCACGCCACGAAAGGGATTCCCATGGGTCCCGTGACGAAAGAGCGATGTCACGCCACGAAAGGGATTCCCATGGGTCCCGTGACGAAAGAGCGATGTCACGCCACGAAAGGGATTCCCATGGGTCCCGTGACGAAAGAGCGATGTCAAGCCATGAAATGGATTCCCATGGGTCCCGTGACGAAAGATTTTCAAGAGATGGGTCCGAAACATTTGTAAGTGTTGCGCAAAGTGAAGCGAGTAAGGGTCTGATAGGTTCAAAGAAAAGGAGACGAGAGTGTGCATCTTCCTGTTTTCCACATGGCATCCAATCTTTACCTGTTGTTACTCAGGAGTTAATCAAAAGGGGGCGAGTAGAATCACGTGCTACGGCGACGGAGTCACAGGAGAATATATCTGTACGGGCTGTTTGCTCCAAGCCTACACATCTGCACTCACCACCAGGGACAAGCGGTCTTTCCTTGTCAACCAAAAGAACTGATGCTCCCCAAAGAAAACGAAAAAGGAGCAATAAGTTAGAAAACGAAAGCATCCCAGAAAAGAAAGAAAAGCGGGACTTCAACCCAATCGGTTACAAAGCACTTGAAAATATTTGCTCTAAAATGGATGAAAATGAAGTCATGTTACAATTAGTTAAAGCTGAACAAAGATATGTTGCGCTACTGAATTCACAAGAAGGAATCCGTGAGGATCTTTTCAAGCTTGTTATCGATAGTTTAATGGCCGTCATCAACTCCACCAACCGCTACACATCTGCTAACGCAATTCTTCAAGCAACGCACAAGCAGCTTCTTGGAACTCATTTCCCTGAGTTTATTATGAATTTGCCTCAATTGAATTGCAGTAATGAAGATGAGCTTGCTGAAGTCATTCGTAAGATTATTAGTATATTTGAGGCGCTCTTGCAACGATTTGACAAGGCTGTGTTTTATCTTGTTCAAATGTTGGTAGATAAACTCAGTGATAAGATCCATCCGCTCGACCATGGAGAAGTTGGTGACGGTATTCTCCACCGTATTGCCTCACTGAAGGCTATCAAGAATCCATTCCACACGAAACATGGCAATGATGATAGTATGAATCCACCAGATGACTTTCGTAAAATAAGCGTCGTCCCAAATGAGGAAGACTTCAAGGAGGTCAGCCCTTTCCTGCGCGCGAATGTCATCAAGAGTACTTACAAAGACACCGAGCATTATCTTGATGTACAATTCCGGCTTCTAAGAGAAGATTTCATCATGCCCTTAAGAGAAAGAATCCAAGAATTAAGAAGAAAAGGCAGTAGCTATCATGGAACAAAAGAAGATGAAGACAACACGACGCCACGACAGAACACCTTTCTCTACAAAGAGCTGAAGATAATCAATCCTGTGTGCCATCGCAGGGGAGGAGTGTACAGAGTTCAAATCAACAAACAAAATGGAAGATTAAAGCACGTAAACTGGAGGACGTTCGTGATTAAGAGACTAAAGTATGGCGCACTGGTTTGTCTTTCTGCTGATGGATTTAATACTTTACTATTTGCCACTGTAGAGAATCGGGACTTCTGTGATTTGGAGTGCGGCCTTTTGGAGCTACGCTTTGAAAATTGTGAGACACAGTCGATGCAGAATGCCATTGAAAACAAATGGGTGTTTCAAATGATAGAAAGTGAGGCATATTTTGAAGCATACAGACATAATCTGAGCGCTTTGCAAACAATGAATGAGGAAAAGCTGCCCTTTAAAGAATGCATTGTGCACTGCAAGAATGCAGATGCTCCGCCCAGCTACATCATTGATGATCAACAAGAAAATATGAACGAAGACTGGAATAATCAGAGATATCAGAGTTCAGATGATGGCTATATAATGGACTCACACGAACAGTCCTACTCTGATACTGAAGAAGGCAGTGTTTCATCGAACGACAACCTTAAGTACATGGACATGACTTGTATTGCTGACTCAGAGTACCTACAAGAAAACGACCTGGATGTATCACGTGTTCCGGTTCATAATATCCACCAATGGCCGTGCAAGGAAGCATTAGGACTTGATGAATCCCAGTACCGCGCATGTCAACAAGCACTAAATCATCGCTTTGCGCTCATTCAGGGTCCACCTGGTACCGGTAAGACCTACGTAGGGCTGAAGATTGCCCATGCTTTACTTGATAACCGAGATTTGTGGAGTGGAGAGGACAGGTCTCCTATTCTGATGGTGTCCTACACCAATCACGCCCTGGACCAGTTCCTGATGGGACTGAACAACAAACAAGGTTAGTTGCGTCGTTACACTTTATTCCTCTCCTCTCCTCTCCTCTCCTCTCCTCTCCTCTCTTCTCCTATAATTTTACTAAAAAACTAAACTAAAAACTGCCTGAAAAATAAAGTCAGCGTTCAATACACCATCCCATGTGGCAACAGTGCTGCCAAATCTATAATCATTAACCTTTATTTATTGTTCCAAGGTGTCGTTCGAGTTGGCGGACGCTCGAAGGAAGAGAAACTCCACGAATGTAACATAAAGGAACTTAGAACAAAAAGACGTAACGAAAAGCATGGAGATGATAATCAACAAGAGAGAGGACGCATTTGGAGGGAGAGAAAGGAGATAGAAGAGACCTACCTACCTAAAGAAGCAAGCTGTACCATCGCAGACGGTTATAAGGGAGTTTTATCTATCAGTACACTGAAGGGTTTCATGAAAGAACGCCACATACGGTGTTTTACAAGTTGCTCACAGGAGAATAGGTCAGAAGATGCGCAATTGTTGCAGTGGCTGCGCGTTGAACAGAAACAACCTCAAGACGGCGATAAACACCAAGTGTTTCAGTCTGAGGACTTCAGAAAGATCATCTCCGCTGGACGAGAGTTTGAGGTCGAAGGTGATGATGATGATCTTCCCGATGAAACAGAAGGACCAGCTGTCGTATGCCATGTAAATGATGCCAGAAACCCAGAACAACTTTACAATAACCTTCAAAGTCAAGAAACTATGTCTGACGCACAGGAAGAGTCAATTCAAGATCTATTTAGGCTGCCAAGTGGTAGAAGGTGGGACCTTTATCGGTTATGGAGATTAGAATTGGAAAGATATCTACAAAAGAGAATTACTGACAGCCAAGAAGTGGGCTACGAAACGCTTCTGATGAGACTATCAGAGATCAATGCCGATGAAGATTTCTATATCCTTAGACAAGCTAAGATCATTGCTATGACAACGACATGCGCAGCAAGGTATCGGGACATTCTCCAACGAATTAAACCAAAGATTGTCATTGTGGAAGAAGCCGCTGAGGTGCTGGAGGCTCACATCTTGACGTCACTTCCGTTGGATTGCGAGCACGTGATTCTTATAGGAGATCACCAACAACTGAGGCCAAGCTGCACGGTGTACGAGCTGGCCAAGAAGTACAACTTGAATATTTCTATGTTTGAACGGTTGGCCAAACTACAGATGCCTTGTGTAAGATTAACAGTAAGTTGACTATTTCATATATTACAGTGACTCAATTTCCCGGGGGGGGGGGGGGGGGGATACCAGAAAATGCTGATTTTCAAAAATTCGCATTGAACTCCCAAAAGATACCAAATCGCGAATTTTTACTCCTAGAGATACGACGAGCATCCCCTGTACTTTTTTCCAAAAAATAATTTGCGGATACAAAAATTTCCGGATACGTGTGGACGGGGCCTTAGTCTAATATCTATTTCACGGGTTTAGTGACTTCACCCTTGTATTTCACGGGACACCAAGTTAGTACGTTGACCCCCAGATATGATCTAACATATTTGTTTCAACTTTTCTTTGATCCATGTATCTTTACCTTTAAACACCATCAAAACAGAGCACTGATGAAGAGGGGGGTTAAAGTGCGCTCTATTGGTTTCTATGCGCCACTTTATGAATGTTATAGTTTGAAAAGTTTCTTAAGATGTGAACAGAATAAGAGCCACATTCTCTTGATCCATGTTCAGTGTTTCATATCTAGACTAACGTAGAGTGTTCCCTGTCAGGTACAGCATCGCATGAGACCAGAGATAGCGTCCCTGGTGAGACACATCTACAAGGACCTTACAAACCACCAAATAGTTCATGATTATGAGGACGTCCTTGGCTTCCAACACAACTTGTTCTTTATTGACCACAGGTAACGTATTTTTTTCATTCCCATTGTTTCATAGTCGTATTATCTAGTCCTATGTCTTTGTACTGTGAAATAAACACTCTGGGAGTTTTAGCACTCGAGAAACAAGAGAAGCACTCAGGTACGCCTTGTGTTTCTAAGCTTGCTTCTCTCGTGCTTTATACAGCTCCCAGATTGTTCATATTGAAGAAATAGAAAACGCTCGCGCGTGCTGTGTGCTGTCATAAAGCACGCGGGGGTTGGCAGAACACGAGAGAAGTGTTAGGAGAAGCACGACGCGTAGCGGAGTGCTTCTGGACACTTCTCGAGTGTTCTGCCAATCCCCAAGTGGTTTATGACTGCACACAGCACAGCAAGCAAGTTTTTTATTTCTTTTATAAAATACAAATTACAATAATAGATAGGAATGACGCAACGGAAAGTGCGCGCGCGTGCAATGTGCTCTCATAAAGCACGCGCTCCAACCCAATCAGAACGCGACATTCATAACAGTTATTTTATAACACAGTATAGAGACATGCGCGCGCGTTTTATATTCCTTAATTTGAAACGTTACAAGCAGTTCTCACAATATAGACAAACGAGGTACATTTTGTTTTAGCCTAAATATGAAATAAGCCGTTAGAGTGGTTCTAGAATGTTTTCACTAATAACGTTACGGCTAATTCTCAAAATAGGGGTCCCACATGGAAGAGAGCGTCCATGCGTACAAAGTCATCAGTGAAACAAGTGTCATATTGGGCATACTGGTCATTGCAAGGGGTTACTCATTTACGGTCTAGAGGCCGACTAACCTCTCCCTTAGGCTTCGGTCGAGCTTCCTGATCAGTCTGTAAATCTTTGGATAGCGGTGTCGGGGTCGAAATCTCCGGCGTAGCCGTAAATGCTTCGCGCTGCCATACGACGGTTCAGCACTCGATGTCTGGAAGTATAGTAATTTTTTATACAATGACTAAAAACATTCAGTAGCAAACTAACTTGTAAATAGATCAATTTAGAAAATCGAAAGGGCCAGGAAATCGAAGTTATTTGCCGCATTAAAATCAGAAATGTGCCACATGAATTGATAACCACTTTAACTGAGTGACTCTTTGTTTAACAGGCATTCAGAGAGTGACAGTAAAGATTCCTTCAGCCATTTCAATAAACACGAGGCTCGATTTCTAGTAAGGCTTTGTCGTTATGTCATACAACAAGGCTATAAACCAAGTCAAATAACCATCCTCACACCCTATCTTGGGCAGATGCTCATGATCAGAGATGACATGACTGAAGGCCTTACAGAGGTAAGCGTAGGTAAAATTAGCTTATGCTATCGATGCATATTATGCTTGTAGCAAAAACTGAACACATAGTGACAAATATTTTAAGCAATTATGCGCACGTGTTTGTGGTATTTGGTTGGTTTCGCTGTCATAAATCCTCGGCTTTCTGATTATTTTGGGGCAAATCCAAAAGGATGGCTAATCTAATTTGTATTTCATAAAACTTGTTTCGGCATTGCTGTATTCAATAATAAAGTACTTGGGTATTGCCAGAACACTCAAGAAATGTTTTTAACTACGCCACTGCACTACGCTACATGCTGTGCTTCTACTAACACTTCTCTTCTGTTCTGACAATTCTCGGGTGCATTATGACTGCACCCAGCACAAGTGCGCGTTTTCTATTTCTTTAAACGACCAGATTCACTGGCTGAATGATTTGTGTTACCTTTTTCCACGTCTCATAAATTTAGATACGCCTGTCGACCATTGACAACTACCAGGGAGAAGAGAATGACATTATCCTGTTATCCTTGGTGCGTAGCAACGACACTGGTCACGTGGGATTCGTCAATGACATCAACAGAGCATGCGTAGCTTTGTCACGTGCTCGTATGGGTCTGTACGTCATTGGGAACTTTGATCTGCTGTCAGGGAAGAGTGGAATTTGGAAGAAGGTTGTTGGTGATGTAAGGAAAAATGGCAGACTTGGAAAAGAACTTCCTCTGCGATGTCAAAGACATACGACGAAGGTAAAAAAACTGTGTATCAGGGCCAGATAACTGATCAGCTAACCAATCAGAATAACTGAAAACGGTTGGTGGAGTTACTGTTGCATGGTGCATAGTGCTTACCATGTCCGCAGGAAAAAATATATATATGCAGGAAAAATGTGCAGATAAAAATGGGAAAATTAAATAAAGCGTTCTCACTCACGTGATAAGGCCGCCATATTGGTGTACCAAAAGATAGAAACTTTCTCCACAGTTTTGGCATAAAAATAGAGTTCAATTCCCAGAGGTTAGAATATGTATTGTTTTGGTAGAACAACATGGCCGCTGTGACGTCAGCAATTCGAACTTGGTATACAACATTCAACATACAACATGTAACATTTAATATGTAGCAAAACCGTTACCAACCTTTTTTGAAATAGCTGTATATGTCAGACGTCAATGATCTAATAATTCCTGCCTTTGGTTCGTATTTTTTTTTACTAAACAACGTATTTCCATGGCTTTGTTTTCCAGGTTGCGGTGAAAGATCCCGAGGATTTCCAGGAAAAGGTACCATATGGAGGATGTAGACTACGCTGTGCGTATCGACTTGACTGTGGACATGCCTGTACGCTTCTATGCCATCCCTACGATCAAGAACACAAGGAATTCAGGTGCTCGAATAGTCTAGTTACTAATATTTATAATAGACGTGATGTTTTCCCATTTCAGACCACGTGTCATTCCCTTGATAATAAAAAATCTTGAGTTGTATCCATAATCTTGTTTGAGTTGTATATTCATGTGTCTTCTCATGCGCAACCGTTAAACAAAGAGATGATACTCTAGGGAATGACAAACATTACGCCCGAGTCGAGGAGATCTGTTACGTTGTATAATAAATTGTACGTAGTCTCAAATCAACTCTAACCAATTCAAACTGGTTAGAGCTGTGCTCCTCTCTAAATAAAATGGATTTAGTTATTTTGATGTTATCATTAGGTGCAACAAACCTTGTAGCAAGATAATACATGGCTGCAGAAAGGGTCACATATGTCGCAATATTTGTGGGCAAGATTGTGAGCCAAAATGTCTTTATCGCGTTGAGATGACTCTTCCGTGTAACCATGTCAAGAAGAATGCCCGATGCAGTGACAATCCCAACCATGTGAAGTGTGATGAAAGATGCCCGAAATTACTCAAATGTGGTCATCGATGCCAAGCACGGTGTGGCGAACCATGCACGTCATCATGTAAGGAGCTTGTGAAGCGAAGCGACTGGCCTTGTGGACATGAAGTTACAATAGCTTGTTCAGCTAGTCCTCTTGACTGTCGCGGTCCTTGTGGCGGCGATCCTAGCTGTGGTCATGAGTGCTCAGGGAGTTGTGGTGAGTGTCTGCAAGGAAGAGTCCATCGACGATGCAAGAAAACATGTGGGAGAGTGCTTGTCTGTGGCCATGAGTGTCGCGCCAACTGCACCATCACTTGTCCGCCATGCACGAACAAGTGTGAAACCAAGTGCAAACACAGTGAATGCAGAAAGAAATGCGGTGAGCCTTGCGTTCCTTGTACTCATCAGTGCGAATGGATGTGTAAGCACTTGAAGTGTAGCATGAAGTGTGGGGAAATCTGCGATAGGCCACGCTGCGACGAGCCGTGTCGTAAACTACTACAGTGTAAACATAGATGCCGTGGTCTGTGTAACGAACCTTGTATCTGCGTGGAGTGCGAAAAGGAAGAAATAAAAATCTTCTTCGGAACTGAGAACTTTGATGATGAAACTGTGCGCTTTATTCAACTGAGGGGATGCAAACACATCTTTGAAGTGCACGCGCTTGATAAGTGGATGGATATGGGAAATGATGATCAACAAGAGAAAAACTCCATACAGCCGAAGGTATATATATATACATCTCTAAATCACGACTACAAATAATTAAGCCTTGAAAAATTTCGTATGCATAAACTTTTACTGGAATTACCGCAAATCTACTAGCATACCAAACAAGAATAACCCTGTGGCAACCTTCAGATGATCTTAGTCAGGGCATGGCTAACTCACAGATTGAACCCTGAAACAACCTCTGGGCTGATCTAAGTCAGGGCCCAGCTAACTCACAGATAGAACCCTGAAACAACCTCTGGGCTGATCTAAGTCAGGTCATGGCTAACTCACAGATAGAACCCTGAAATAATCTCTGTGCTGATCTACGTCAGGGCATGGCTAACATTTGTAATATCTTTCTATTCTAATATTATCTATTATCCAGAGCGGCCCCGTATAAAAATAACTCTTCTACTTTTATTTCAGGTTTGTCCACGTTGCAAAACACCAATACAAACCATGATGCGCTATAATAATGTAATCAAGAAACAGCTAAAAGACATCGAGAGAGTTAAAGAAAAACTATTTAAACCATTAAGCGAAGAACGAAGATATAAAGTGCACCACAAATTAACCCAGCATCTCCTTGATGCTAGCAGCAACAGCAGCAGCAGCAGCAGTTCTGCAAGGCGAAAACGAAGCCATGATAAGGTACTCTTGAAAAGGATTGATCAAGCAAGGAACGTCTTTGAAATCATTAACATTGAAAACCAGGTGGAACTGCTAACGCGGTGCCACAACCTCATTAAGAAAGCAACAGAAACCAAAGCCAAAATTGCCGATAAAACAAGCTCAGAAATGAAGGATGTGAATTTGAGTATCTTGATTTTAAATTACCTCCAAGAACGCATCGTTGGTTCAGTTGAGCGGGAGATCACAGACATCGAGCTTGAACTGAAACGACAAAAGGTTGTCATTGAAGTGTGCAGTCTTCGAACTGAAACAAAGAATCGTGACATCTGTCTAAAGACTGAACACAGAATTCTCTTGTATGACGTCAGGTACACGCCGTCACAACCCACTATTAGGAAAGAGATGCCAGAGCTAGATTACTACTTAAGAAAACTAGAAGAAATCCGCTCTATATATCCTATCGATCCGCCAACACGCGAAGAGAAAGACCAAATAATCAGAGCCATGGGGCTGTCCAAAGGTCATTGGTATAAGTGTCGTCAGGGACATGTCTATGCTATTGGTGAATGTGGCGGTGCCATGGAAACAGGATCGTGCCCGGAGTGTCACGATGTTATAGGAGGAGCCTCTCACAGGCTTGCAGAAGGGAATGAAGTAGCTACCGAAATGGATGGTGCTCAGTATTCTGCTTGGTCTGAGCAAGCTAACATGGGAAACTATGATCTACAAGAATAATATCACATCCCTGTACTTAACTGTTTATTTTGTAGAAGGGAATGAAGTGGCTACTGAAATGGATGGTGCTCGACATTCTGCTTGGTCTGAGCTGGCTAACATGGGAAACTATGATCTACAAGCATAATACCACATCCTTGTAGCTCACTTTTTTATTTACAGGAGGAAATAAAGTGGCTCCAGAGATGGATGGTGCTCGATATTCTGCCTTATCTGTGCACTGAGGATAACATGCAAAACCATAATGAACTGCAAAAACTATACCATAACCTTGTAGCAAAAGTTTCATCTCATGATAGGCTTAAAGAAAGGACCACGAGAATCTTTTCAAACACATGTAGCTACTTGCTCAAGGACATCAAGGATATTGTCAATCTTTTGGGAATCGTTCTTGTATCTAACAAAATCGATTTTTAGGATAGCAAAGGATTTCAAAAAAATCGAACGTTACTTGCAAATACAGCTAGTTTTATTTAAATTTTACAAATGTACATTCGTACGTACAAAGATTGTTTAAATAATGAGTGCATTCGGGGTTTTTTTCTTTTTCTTTGTATATAAATATATTTTTTGCAGTCTAAAATATGCTTGTGAAAATTAGCCTGATAAATTTAGATAAAGAATAAAGTCTGAAATCCAAATTTCAAGCTAAATTTGGTTCAATTTTGGTGTAAGAACTACGCGCAAGTAGACCGTTACATCACGCGAGTATTCCTTTTCTTTTGCAATGGAAATACGCCAAGCAAAATGACATGGAACTGATTTTGATTCGTTAGTGGTTCTACGAGTCATTCAATGTCTGGTTGCCATCACCACGTGACCCTTGATTATAATACATTACAGCGTTACAAGTGGTTGCCTTCATGTATCAACAAGACCGTCTCCTTAAAACAAGGTAAAATCCTTTCTTCTTTATTTTTAGTGCAATTAGAATCGACTCAATAGTCTTTTTCTCTCTATTCCATGTGTAATCACCTTTTTCATGCTCCGTTTAATGCGCAGAGTATAATATTATTTGTTCAACGAGTAAGCACAGCGAAAGCGAAAGCTGCAACAACATTAGGACTTAGAAACTTGATGTCCCCTCAAGACTTCAAGGTTATTTTCGTATTAGATATTTTGACTTTTTCGTTACGTTGCTGATGAAAATTCGACCGTAAACTAAACCGTTCAATCCCGGAAGTAAGGAGAACCATTAGTTTCGTTTTGCACTGAGTGCTCTACGTTTTGCGAAGCCAATATGGAACGCGACAAAAGTGTTCACCCTTTAAAGCGATGGATCTCTGAGGTTATCATGGTAGATAAAAATAAATGCTTCAAACGCGTGAAGAAATAAAAAATTATTGTTCATGTCAAGCTGGGATCTCGTGTACAACTCTCTATTGAATTTTCCCTTGATATTTGTATTGATATTTTGTGTACACCTTTTGGAAAACGTTTTTATTCTTCCCGTCACTTTCTTCGCTCCTCCGTAATAGCTGGACTGTTTTTTAATTTTGAAGTTGCTAAAAATATCGTTTTTCGCCTACTTCCTTCGTCTCGCTAGACTAGCTAAATCTAGCTAGATTCGATTTCAGCTGTAAATTTATATGTCTATGATGCATAACAAATGACCCTGGCTTCAATCCTTCGACTCGTTTGTGGATGATTTTGGCAACAAATATCTGACGATATCATTTTCAGGGCACTCATCTAACACAAATCCCTGATGATTAAAAAGCCAAACAAATCGCTAGATGATTCGACATTTCAAAAGTTGTTTATACCATGACTGTAATGATCGAATATATTGTCGTGAGACAGCATGCGATTCTAGATCTTCTATGTAAAGGTTATGATAATAATATGACAGTATCTTATTCATTATTCATAGACGTGCTGTTTTTGTCCTAGACTGAGTCCTTGGATTATGAAGAATGCTTGACCTTGATATTACTTAGTTCGTGCCAGATCTTAATCAGTTTTGGCAATGGATGAATCAACCCTCACAGCATTTGTAAGATGCTGTATGCATTATGTATTGGATGGATGTCTAAACTTAAGCAAACAGCAAATGATTTGTCTGCTCAAAGAATGTTTGATCTTCGCCCACCACTTTGAAGATGGTTTGACAGTGATGAATTTGAATTTGGTTCTTGGTGAATTGCATGACAAAATGTGTCTTTTCGAGGAGGCTCTAGCTTACTATGAGACAGTCCTAGAAATTGCTGCAGCTGCAAAGGACAAAGAAGCAGAAAGAATAGTACTAGAAATGGCCGGGACCATCTACTTTATACAATACAACTACAGCCAGGCTTTGCTAAAGTTTGAGAAAAGCTTAAACATTGCTATAGACGAGGGAGACAAGGACGCTGAGGAACAAGCCTATAGGACAATAGGAAACGTGTATTTCACAATGCGCAACTTACCCGAGGCCATTAGATATTACGAGAAAAGATTGGTCATCGTTACAGAGTTAGGTGACAAAAAGGGAGAAGGCGAGACGTATACCAATATTGGAAAAGCCTACTCGTTATTGGATAAAGACGAAAAAGCTGTAGAGTACTATAAGAAGTCCCTAGACATTGCCATAGAGAGAGGAGACAAGAAGGTCGAGGGAACCATCCATGCGAGCATAGGAGACGTGTATACAAAATTGTCCAACTACCAAGATGCTTTAAACCATTTGGAAACAAGTCTAAACATCGCCCAAAGTATCAGTGACGAGGATTTAGAGGCAACCTCTTACAGAAGCTTAGGAAATGCCTATTTGCCGATGAAAGAATACGAAAAAGCTATTACCTGTTTTGAAAAGAGCTTGAACATTGCACTGGAAATAGGAGATAAGGAGAAAACAGGCGCCGTCTACATGGACTTAGGAAGAACACACGTCTTAACGAAAAAATTAGTAGAGGCTATCGGGTATTACGAGAAGGCTCTTAAACTGACCCAAGAAGTAGGCGATAAGATGAATGAAGGAAAGATCTATTTCAAGATAGGAAGCATCTACTCTTCACTGTGTCAATATGAAGAAGCTGTTGAATATCACAAGAAGAACCTAATCGTTGCAATGAAAATAGGAAACGAGAAAGGAATGATAGTTTCCCATTTTAACACAGGGCGTGCCTACTTGGATTTACACAAATACCACGAGGGAATTCTTCATCTTGAAGAGAGCCTGAAAATCGCCTTAGACGTAAAAGAAAAGGAGATACAGAGAGAAATATATATGAATCTAGGCGATGCCTACAAATCTTTAGGCAAATACCAGGATAGCATCGACTACGAAAAACAGGCCCTCGAAATCATCAAAGAATTTGGCTGCAAAAAGGATGAACAACGCACTCTTAAAAAAATAGGGGACGCTTACATGTCATTGAGGGATTACAGCCAGGCTATTGAGAATTATGAATTAAACTTAAAAATTTCCTTGGAACTGGGAGACAAAAAGGAAGCCAGAAGCATTCATGTCAATATAGGAAACGCCTGCCTCAGTTTAGGGAAACAGACCAAAGCTATTGAGCATTATGAAAAGAGCTTAGAAATCACCATGGCAATAGGAGACAAAAGAGCAGAAGTGAAAACTTATGAAAACTTGGGAAAAGCAAACCTCGAATTAGGAAAAACCACGGAAGCCCTCGAGAATTTCAAGAAAGGCCTAAACATTGCTACAGAATTGAGAGAAGAGACGGAAGAGGGAGCTTCCTATGTTAACATTGGGGACGTCTACTTTGCAACAGGAGAATACCGAGAAGCCGTTGAGTATTACAAGAAAGGTGAAAGCATCGCTTTAACAACGGGCAACACGCATCTCAAGGAAATAATATGCAATAACTTGGGAAGCGTGTACTTTTCGACGAGTGATTACACGCAGGCCGAAGAATACTATAAAAAGAGCCTGGAGAACGCCCAAGAAATAGGTAACATGAAAGGAGAAGGAAGAACGGTCATGAACTTGGGAAATGTTTGCTTTTCACTGGGCAAATACCAAGAGGCAATTGAACATCATGAGAGAGCTGTCGGTATTGCCATGAAAATAGGTGATAAGAATGGCGAGGCAACTGCCCTGGTGAACCTAGCAAAGGTCCTGTCTACAAGAGGGAAATACCACGACGCCATTAAGTACAGCTTAAAGAGCCTGGTTATTTCTTTAAATATCAACAACAAGAAAGCGGAGGAAACTGCATACATGAACTTGGCGAGTGCCTACATGTCATTGGGAAGGTATACTGAAGCCGAAAGATATGTAACAATGGCCATGAAGATTGCGAGAGAAATAAGAGACAAGAGAGGGGAGGGGACGTGCAATATTATCCTTGGAAACGTTTACTTGACCTTAGGGAAATTCCAAGACGCAATCATGAAATATAAAGAAGGTCTAGCCATCACCACAGAAATAGGAGAAAAGAATGGAGAAGGAATGGCATACATGAACTTAGGAAATACCCATCTGTATTTAAAAGAACCCGACAAGGCCATCGATTATTATCAAAAGAGCCTAAAGATTGCCCAAGAGATTGGCAACAAGAACGGAGAAGGAACATCCTTTATGAATTTAGGGAACCTTTTTTCCTTATTACTGGATGATGACAAGGAGGCAGTGAAGTATTTTGAAAAGAGCTTGGAGGTTGCCAAAACAATAGACAACAAGAAGGGAGAGGGGACCACCTACTTAAACTTAGGCAACGCTTACTTCTCGCTGCAGAAATACCAAGAGGCCTTCAAATTTTATGAGATGAGCGTGAATCTAGCTATCAAAATGAGCGACAAGCGAAACCAAGCAATAGCCAACTACAGCCTGGGTGAGCTTTGCTATGAACTGAGTGGCAAGTACGAACAAAGTAGTGAAGATTTCAAGCAACAGTCAATAAACTACTTGAAAAAGTCGGTACAAAGTTGGGAATGGGTGATTGAAAATTTACAGAAACGAGATGACTTCATGATATCCATCATTGATCAGTTCAGTGGTACCTACAATATGCTAACGGAAGCACTAAACGAGGCAGGAAATACAGAAGAAGCTCTTCTGGTTTGTGATCGTGGTCGGGCCAGAGCTCTGGGAGATCATTTAGCCTCAAAATATTGCATCAACCTAACTGTAAGTACGCCACTTGAGATGACCGACCTCGAAGCAGTTTCCTTGAAGTGTAAAGCCTGTATCGTGTACTTTGCTTTCCTTAGAAAGGGTTTGGGTATTTGGATCATAAGAAAGGAAAACCCACTCTTTTTCATCGCACTCGATGATCAATTTTTCAACTTTTCTACCCAAATGTTGTGGTTTAAAACTCTTGGTCGAAAAGAGAATCTGCCTTTTGATAAAGTCCTGAACGACGTCTATAGTAAGATGCAAGTAAAAGAACCAGCGAAGTGTGAAAACAGATCTTTGGATCCGCCTGCAACGTTTAGGCAGATTAGCAGTCATGGACAAAATACAACTGACGAGGGGTCATCAACCGAGAGAAATGTCACACCAATTGACGAGGGGTCATCAACTGAGAGAAATATCACAACGACTGACGAGGGGTCATCAACTGAGAGAAATATCACAACGACTGACGAGGGGTCATCAACTGAGAGAAATGTCACACCAACTGACGAGGGGTCATCAACTGAGAGAAATGTCACACCAACTGACGAGGGGTCATCAACCGAGAGAAATGTCACACCAACTGACGAGGGGTCATCAACTGAGAGAAATGTCACACCAACTGACGAGGGGTCATCAATTGAGAGAAATGTCACAACAACTGAAGATGAACCAACAAGTGAACCGCAAGCAGATCCACTTGAAACGTTATTCAGTCATTTGATTGCACCCATCCTGCAGCAACTCAAGGAAGAAGAAATCATTATCATTCCTGATAGATCTTTGTTTAAGGTACCATTTGCAGCTTTACGAGATCCAATCACTGAAAATTTTCTTTCAGAAACAAAGTGTATTCGGATTGCACCTTCATTGACGACACTAAAGTATTTACAAGAATGTCCAGCGGACAGTCATTGTGAGACAGGCGCACTTGTTATCGGAGGCCCTCATGTTGGGGAAGTAATATTTAAAGGGGAAAAGACCGTGATGAAGACTCTTCCTTCTGCAGAACATGAGGCTGAAGTCGTTGGAAATATGTTGAATGTCACGCCCTTGACTGGATCAGAGGCAACCAAAGAAATGGTCAAGAAGAATCTGCGAGATGTTGGTGTCATTCACATTGCAGCACATGGAGACTCAGAGAATGGATACATTGCTCTTTCCCCTCCACCAAGAATACATGAAACAAGTATCCCAGGCGAACAAGACTACATGTTAACAATGCAGGAGGTACAAGAGATTGGTGTGAAAGCAAAACTTGTTGTCCTAAGCTGCTGTCACAGTGGTAGTGGAGACATCAAGGCAGAGGGAGTGGTTGGAATGAGTCGAGCTTTTCTTGCTGCAGGAGCTCGTGCTGTTGTAGCGTCGTTGTGGGCCGTTGATGACGAGACTACATTTAATTTTATGGCAACCTTTTACACGTTTCTAAAGATGGGAGAAAGTGCAAGTAAAAGCCTACAAATTGCAATGGATGACATAAGAGGAGAATTCGAAGATCCGAAAGACTGGGCTCCTTTCTTTCTTATTGGTGATGATGTCACCATCAGTGTATGAGAAATGAGAGAGAACCAAGATTTATACAGTATACCAAAGTACTGGACTCCTTTCTTTCTTATTGGTGATTATGTCACCATCAGTGTATGAGAAATGAGACAGAACTAAAACACTCTAGCTAAATTAGATGTTTGCAATCAACAGAAAAAATAAGTAGTTTAGTTTGTGCTTCATTTTATTCACTCGAATTAGTTAGTACTATAATCAAAATACTTACAGATTTGTATTCATATTTGTAGTTTTTAAATTTCCTTTGCTACATTTAGTGTATCCGGAAATCTCGTTCAAGATGACTTATAATGGCAAGTTATCATAGCTGATTTCATATTGTCCCAACACTTGTAAACCAAATACAACCACAAAGAAATATAGAAAATGACAATAAATATATTTGCAGTCTGTTTTAAATCACAGAGGATGTAACTTACTCCGTTACTGAGAGGAGAAAAAGTATTGATAAACGTAGCGCAAATAAATTATTGTGAATTGATTTGAGAGTATATATTTATCATATGTACTTTCTGGGTGTCAATTCGGTAATACATTACTATATCCAAGAATATACAATACTTTATTAATGTTACAGTTGCAATCAAGGAACTCTAACACTGTTTAGTATTTTACTTCTTTCCATCTCCTGTGCATCCATGATACCATCCACATACACAATCTGATACTGTTTGCAACGCATCTGTTTGAGGGAGCGTCTAAGGTGCCTCAGACCTGAGCTACTTGTTTGGATGTCGTCCAGTAAGCTGTGCATTTGTTTGGTTGAGTGAGAAGGATCAAACAAGAGCAGAAACAGACCTCCATCTTTGCCTGAGTGTTCCTCTACTCCAATGACAAGACGACTGTGTCCTGTGAAATTTGAAGGGGAAAAAAGAAGAAGAAAAACAGTTGAGAGTCAGAGTCGGACCAAAATAGGTTTGAAATAACTTAAATATGGCTATTGATAAAGATTTTGTTGTGGGTTGCACTCTGGTTGATCAATGTGAATGCAATCAGCCTATACGTGTCAAGTTGAGCATGCAACATGAAACCTTCAACAACCTTTTTTGAAATAGCTGTATATATCTTGACCCGAACTGTCCTACGACATACCTTGATGCTGTAGATATAGCGGTGGTCTTGTAGTTTGTTTCAGTACACCAGCATGTGCCTGGTTCAAACCCATCCCTGTATTAAACCCAGGTACACCACAGCTGAAATATCTCTTGATCCACGAGAACATCTCTGGATGAGTTCCATCACAACCAGTAGCTCGATGAAAGTCAATGATATTCGCTCTATAAAAAAAAAACATTTTGAGAGGTGGGCTGATAAAAGGGTTAGTTGACAGTGGGACTTCCACCAATAGACCCATTCAACTTGGACATACATGTAGTATTTTCCCATTAAAGACCACATGTTATTCCCTTAGTAATGAGATACCTGTTTGCGTTTTACTTCAATCTTCTTCAGTTCTCGAGTATTACAGATAAACAAAGAAATATTACTCAAGGGAGTACAACATGATTTGAAATAGGTAAATAATAAGTTGAATGGTTCTATTGGCATTTCAGCCACTGGATCCGATCGTAATGTGGATTTTTTCAGTGTTCCATCAATGGGGGTGATCCAAGCACATGACCTTTTGAGGTGAGAGCCTAAATGTTACTAAGGAGAACGGGTTACCTCAACCCCAGTGATCGCAGAACAGTAGCAATCTCTGTTGCCCCAATCCACTTTCTTGTGTTGATCAGCTTACAGGCCAACTGTTCTGCTCCTTGTTTGTCAAACCCTAAAAAGCACAGTTATTATCAGTACACTCACAGTTATTACTGGCACAATGATCATTATCATCAAACCATTTCATCATCATCAGCCTCATCATCATTTTCATTATGTATCATCATCATCATCTCCACCACCATCATCATCATACCATCTTCAAAATCATCACCATCATCATCATTTTTCTTATGTAATGTACATGTATCATTATCATCATCCCCATCATCTCCACAACCATCACCATACCATCTTCAACATCACCACCACCACCATCATCATCATCTTCATTTTAAATCATTGTCATCATCATCGCCTTCACCACCATCATCATCACCATATTGACATTGTCACCCTCTTTATTCATCATAACGTATCCTAATCATCTATATTTTGTATCATCATCATCCTATTTTATAATAGCTACACTCACCAGCATTCCAAGATGCCTCAATAAGCTGTTGTATTCGTGGTATTGAAGGAACATTTTCACCAACTAAAACAAAGCAACATTAGCAAAACAGATCAGGGAAAGGGCATAATATCAAAATCTTTGACATCAAGAAACATAATAGATGTCCAATAATAGAAGTACCACTGCAGTATATGTGAATAAAATAATTCACATTGTACAATCCTCCCGGGGGGGGGGGGTGTACTCCCCTATGTTCGCTATATGGGTATGTGCCGCCAAACAGGGTATGGTTTTCAGCATTTCTACTCTTGAGCAGGGTATATAAAATTGCGCTCACTCTGGAACAGGGTATATGAAATCACGCTCTCTCCTCTCTGGAACAGTGTTTTCAGCGATCTTACTCTGGAACAGAGTATGAATTTCAGCGATTTTTACTCTGGAACAGGGTCAGGGTTCAGAGGGCTCAGCGGCACATCCATACCCTACAAGGGCAAGAGTACCCCTCTGGGACAATCCTGAAGCTCGACACCTTTGATCTAGACCTTGAAGGGTGTCTGCTGAATAGAGGTATATTTTACAGCAACTATGGTAAGGGAATTTCAGGGTTATACAACTAGCTGTCTGTTTAATGAAGACCAGTGTCCACTTGATATATAGTAGAGGTACCAACGTATTACAGTCTTAGTAAGTTTATTGTCCAATTATTGAAGTCACCTGCAAAAAGCATGGGCCTGTACACATCAATTCTTAACAATGCCGAGATCAACATCTGAAGATTGCGATATCCACAGCCCCAGCCAGCATCCCCTACTGTGCTGGCATAGTGGTCTGTATCTGATGATGACCATGCCTGCTTGGTGCCACTTACTCCCAGCTTGTAACGGTGATGTAATTGAGGAATAATGCCTAAGAAAAGATGCAAAACATTATGTCAAAAGAAAAAAATTACGGTTTCTTAAAAGATATCACTGTAGTTTAAATTAAAATATATTTTATATGATATATTACAACATTAGCAGCTAGTTTATGGGAATATACCCTTTTCGAGTTCCAAATTACCACTGTGTTTCTTGATTACACTCATTTACTCAGGCTAAGCCTCAATGTTGTAAAGAATATTCACGTGTTCCCGTTGAGGTCTGTCAAGTTTCAAAGTGTTAATATTGTTGAAGTTGTGCATTCTTTACTTTACCGTTGGTATTTGCGAGTAATTAGACACTGATTCGAGGCTAAGCCTGAGTAAATCAGTCTGTAATCAAGAAACACAGACTTAATTTGGAACTTGGAACTGGACTATTAAAGGTAACAAGCCATAGGTGAGCTGTTACTTAACAGCCCGCAGATATAAAGTACATCAAATACAAATATTTCATTCTACTTAATATTTCCAAGACTGCACAAAGAATGTTTTACTAAAAAATTCAGTTAGATGTGCTAACTACCCAATAATATATGTGCAATAAAACTTGGATTGCATGTTTATCATGGGCTATTTCCGAGAGAAATAGGCCAATATTATTGGCCTGTGTGTGTGGGGAGGGGAAGGGAGGGAGGGATTCAGATAATTTTTTCTATCTTCTTACCTCTTGTACAAGACTCTCCACTGTCGGTGTCCGTCATGAGTATTTTCAGCATTTCTGCTTTTCTGGCATAATAGTCACCGACTGATGCTTTACCCCTGTTAACATCTCTCTCCAAGTGTTGACTGTATTGAGTGACATACCCACCTACTTTATTCATTCCATACATTGCCTGTTTAAAACCAAGAGTGTTAGCTTTGAATACTTATGGAATCAAGTGTAGCATGGTGGTTGTGCACAACCCTCAAACATAAGGCAAGGGTGGCTCCAGGAACTATTTAGGAGGGTCAACACCATTTATGATCAAGACAAATCCATGAGTTATTTTTACATAAAAAGATCATCAGCTCATCTAGTGGGAGGTGCCCCACCTGCATCCGTCCCATAGATCCCTCCTGTCTAGAGTCTTGGTTTTGTATGAGTAGAGTTTGGTTAGGTCTCTCCGAACCCTTGATTGTAGAGCTTTTTCTCTGAATTCTTTGGTTTTCCTACCTTTGCGAATCTTTACATCCCAATTCAATCTGTAACTGTTAACTGAGTCGTAATAGAAATTGAAGGTGTTTTTACAAACTGTAATTATCTACCTGGAGCTTTTTGAACTCTTCTTCCTCTTTCATCCTCTGTTCCTCCATTTCCTTCTGTTCTTCACTTTCTATTGCCTTGGTGAGTAAATGATCATTCCACTGGGAAGACTGATTCTCAAGTCTCTCCATTTCTCTTTGCTCTTGTGCTATGGCTCGATCAGTATTGTGGACTTGTGTGTGTACTGATGTGTCTATATTAAGGTTATGGGGATCCAAGATAGTGTTTTCATGGTGATTCTGATGGGAATTGGTGCTTAATAAATTAGTGTGATCTTCTATACTGTGTGCAAATAAATGGTCTTCCCACTCTGTTGAAGAAACTATAAGAAAACATTCTGTTTAAATAAAAATAGACATTTTTGGCTTGTACATAATTCTTCTCTATTTCAGACAGCATGTCATTCTCTAAGTATAATTTCTTTATGTTTAATGGTTGCACATGAGAAGACACATGAATTAGATACAACTCATACATGTACAAAGAATCTTATTCTCTAGAGAATGACATGTGGTCTGAAATGGGTAAAACATTACACACAAGCTAAATAGATCTAGTAACTATTAACTTTTTAGTAGGGGACTTAGAAGTCCTATTGTATTTCACAAAAACCTTCGGGTGAATCTTTAAAAAACCATACCAATCACCCATACCAACTAGGGCACCCTAGGGAGATTCATTCATTTTACAGGTGTCTAGCTGATTGGCTGATGATTTTCTTCTGTTGTTTTTGGCTGCACTAGTGCTTTACTTCCCTTCTCTCATAAACCAATCATACAGTAACTATTAAAGTTAATTAGAGTCCCAAGGTCTTACATTGTTTCATGATATGAATGCATATGTAGGCATAAAAACAAAGTAATATTTATTCCAAAGCCATGCATGTGTAATGTTAGTTATATGCGCATGTACTGTACCTGTTATGCTTCAGGCTCAACACAGTGAATCTACTAGTTGTGCCAAGTAAAGGTGATTATGAATGATTTAATTTCAAACTAATGTTGGTTTTAACTAGATTCCAGCCATATATTGTAACATGTTTGGCTGAGGTATGATGAATATCATTTTTCTTCCTATTTAGACAATGTTTAAGTTCCAAAGCTTCAGAATATGAAGTAGAAAATAAGAAAGTGGACAGATGTGTCAATGAAAAAAATTATAACTTGAGCAATTGAACTTTATTATTATTAGTTCTGAGGAAAAATATAAAAACATTCAAATAACACAGCATTAAGATACTTATAATATAGTTATTTAAAGAGATATCTTCTCTTGACAACATATCTATCTGGAAGAAATTCATGTCAGTCGCCAGTAAGAAAAATTGAAAAACACTTAAAAAACATAAACTAGTTTGATCAAAGATCACTGACCAGTAGCATTTAGACAGTAAAAAATCAATCGACACCAGCACCAAACAATATATTATTAAGATGTTATTTAATAAATGTATTCATGATTTTAAAAATAAAGTTTGGCAAAAAAATAGAGAAAAATTCTAGATAATATTAGAAAAAATATATATAATTATCATTTTTCAGCATACCTATTTGTTGACAGTGTCCAAATCTACATATTTTAAAATCAGCAGCGTCAGAAAATCCAGGCACTATCAAAAAACAACCAGAACAAATTTTACATACAATTATCAATTTACATTTTGGCCACAAGTTCTGGGTTTTCAAGATTGCCATTTGATTTAACACAAGATTTTTTGGCTGTTATCAAACTAAAATGATTCAAACGAATATTTTACCTTCTAGATCACAGTAATTGGTAGTGATAGTCGATGTTGAAGGCTGTGGTTGGATGAAATGCTGTTGTACATGTAGATCTATGTTGTCTTTAGGTATTGAGGAACCACAAACGGGACAGATGGACATAGACGAAGGATAAGTAAGTTCATTAAGGTACAAGTCATCATGTCTTCGTTTCATACCGATTCATACCATACACAGAGAGATCAAAGATGTGTCTCTTAACATGAGAGAATGTTGATGGCAAGAAAGCCGCTTGATGACATTTTTTCGAGTCAAGTCAAGCAGAGAGAACTAATACTTTTGATTTGTGGAAGCAAGTGTAAACTCTTTGACAGGCGTTCGTCACGGTCCAGAATAACACCAGAAAAAAACTTGATGCGTGACGCGACACAGGTAACCCAACATCTCTTTTTACACATCACAAAAAAACCCACCATTATTCCGATGATTCCATGATCACATTAATTAAGAATATTTAAAGAAAATGAAGATTATTTATAACTATTTATATATCGACTTATATCTGTAGTAACCAAGCTTTAGATTATTTAATACAAAATCAAGACTCGGGCTCCCTGTGGACAAATTTCTAGAACCTTGAAGGACGTTATCATAAACATCCTTTCTTTTAATTTATAAAGAACTAAATGAGTTTAAGCAAAAAAATTTAAACTGTTACTGTATATACTTTTTCTTTCGTTTTCTTATGAAATAAAAAATAAAAAAGAACCTTCAGGATCTATATAGCCATAGATGTCCGTGTCCCTAGAGCATGATGTGCCATCATGTCCCAACTCGTGGTCATCCGGGACTTGACGGCGTCCTGCATGTCTTGCACAAGACGCCATTTTGTTGAAGACTAGAAGAACGTTGGAAGTCCTTTACGTTTTTAGCAAAAAATACCACAATGTCGCGTGGTGGAACTAGAGTTTACTTCGGAAGACTTCCAAGAGATGTTAGAGAACGAGATTTAGAGAAATTTGTTCGGAATTACGGTCGCGTTCGGGAGATAAGTATCAAGTTAGGCTACGGTTTTGTGGTGAGTCTACACAGATTAGTCTACATCTTCGTCACTCGAAGGCGTAAAAATACTAACAAACATTTGTTTTAGGAATTCGATGAGCCAAGAGATGCTGATGACTGCGTTTATGATTTAAATGGCAAGGATTTTCTTGGAGAAAGGTAATAACTGTATATAATAAGGGCTGTTAGGATTCTCTTCAAGACAAGTTTGGCACATGTTCACACATTCTACACTCAATAGGCTTCATTCTTCAAATACATCAGTCTTTAAGAAGGAAAACTTTTAAATAAGTTGATTATTGTTTATTTTTGATGTTAATAATGCCCTTTCTGGAATGACAAATGTAGTCAGTTTTGACCTAGCTTTTAATACTATGAGCCACTAACTATTCACTATCACTAGCAAACATACTGGATGTTTTACCCAAGCTAGACCAGAATGCACCAGGTGCTCAGCCTGAGAAAAACCAATGATGATTATAATGGAATTGGCTGAGGGATAATCTGGGTCAAGTTGGCAATGCTAGTGAATTGGCAGGTTTCAAAATGGCATCTATTTTATCCCCTAAAACAGTTCCACAACACTGCATTGCCAACTTGAACCAGCTTGACCCAAAACCAAATATGGAATAACAGCCACTGTACATTTCAATCAGCCATTGAAAATATGATTTGCAAATAATGTAAGGATGAATTTGACGTAAATGGTACTGTTGATTTTCAGAATCGTAGTAGAGCATGCCAGAAATCCTGTTAGAAATGTTGATTATGGATATCGCAGTAGAGAGAGCTCAAGGTATTTCACTTTACTTCTTTACATTCAGTATACAGTTGAAAATCAATTTACAGTTGAAAATTAATTTTCAGTGAAAAATCAATTTATATTAAAATTTTTTCATGGAGTCATCCAATCTCTCTTTGTCTTTAAGGTGGCTGCCTACTTTTGAACGTTCGATTTGAGCCCACGATGTGCGCGCGCTCAATAACCGCTGAAAAATCTACAAAATTTTATTGAAGAACCATACGCGTTTTCAGCTTCAACAGGGCAAAACCCTTAAATTTTGCATGGGACTCTATTTTTTGATAGCTCATTCGAAAAAACTCCTAAAAATCTAGGTTATATCAACATTTTAGGAAAAGTTTAAATCAGGAACACGTGAAAAAATAGATTTTTGTAGGGATTTTTGTTTGACTTCCTGAGATTTTTTAAGAGCACCGAAGGTACAAAATATGACAAATCAATGTATCTCTCTGTCTTTTTGTCGAAAATATCCATGTATTATTGTAGAAAGATTGACTAGCCTTCGTTTGTGCAATCATATAGTCTGCAAATAACTATTATCTTACGAATCTTAATTTAGCTTAATTTTTTCTAATCACTTCCTGTGGCGCAAGTTTTACTCCAAAAGCTCGTGCGTAGGCTTCCATTAAATGCTGATTATTTCGAAAACGAGCTCGGGGACACCCTATTTTTCTTTCCAGATTTGGAATCAGCATTAAATTTCAATTCGGAAAATCGAAGTTTTAGAAAAAGCTTAAATCAATTTCCAAAAGTAGGCAGTCACCTTAAGTATACAATATGCATTCATCATTATTTTATCCTATTTTGTTAGGTCTAGCAGACCTCCACCTAGAAGAGGCCGTACCCCACCAGTCAGAACAGAACACAGGCTTGCTGTCATTAACTTATCATCTCGCTGTAATTGGCAGGTAAATACAATCTTTATGGCTTCATGGTTTCTTTTCTTGTTATTGGGTAACCTTTGTTCCTTTAAAGATTAAACATAGGGATAAGGTAACTCGCATTATCTAAATACTAATTTAATGCTCCAAATTAAATGACAGTCAGCTTGCATTCTTGTTTGATTTTTTCTAACGCAGGAGAATCTGGTTTTATGCTAGAAGGTTTGGCTTTATAATATATGTATATCAAATGCAATTTTGATGTCTGTGCTACCAACAGGCTTTAAAATAGTAAAAATAACCAATAATAAACTATTAGTGTTTGGTGTTTAATTACCATGTAGTAATGTGGTATCAAACTCTTGGTCTTTAGATCACCAAATGTTCAGTAACTTTGCCTTGATCCTACCTAACCACCACCTGTGGCCTAGACAGTCAGTCAATCAGTCAGTCAGTCAGACCCTAGTACACCTAGACAGTAGAATATCCTGTCCATCCATCCACATACCAGACAATAACATGGTCTGTGCCACTTCTTCTGGTTTCAAGGAATCCAATGTCTGCCCCCTAAAACCATACAGTTCTGTCTTTTCCAAAGCAATACCAAATTTGAGCCTAACTGAGAAAGTATGGCTGACCACTTCAGCCTACACTGGTGTTGCGCACATGCCAAACCTAATCCACCATTGATGATTGACGCCCCCATACTGTAATGTTGGTCTTAACTAGTCCCATTTTTGCCAATATAAAGAACCTTTAATATGTTTTACTGTGTATTGGTACCAGGTAAGTGTGTTTCTTAAAGGGGAACAATGGGACTTATGGATTACGTGGTTCCCATTTGATTCTACTTCAAGACCATCTTTCTATTGGTCAGGAAACCTTCTTTTTTTGTTTAACTCTGTCACTTACAGTGGTTTATGGGCTGTACAGATTTTTGATTGTTTTATATGATATCTGTGTGTTGTCAACGTGTTATATTGGTAACCATCAACAGACCAGTTTCCATATGAGGAGAAAAATAAATAGTAGCTCATTTCTGGAATTATTTATGAATTAATCTATAATTTAGTCTATATTGTTTTATCTGCCAGTGTGTCATTTTTATTAATTTATTCATACTTTTATTTTATTCTTTTGATCTGCTATTAATGATTATTTTGAGTTTGTAGGAAATATATTGTTATATGAAATACCATTCAGACTATGTTTATCAAATTAGCTATTAAGTAAACACATTTGCAGACTCATATTTTAAAGGAGAATTGCAACAAGGAAATTTTTCCTCAGTTGATATCCATTTGACTAATCTACTGTGCATTGACCCGTGAGTAATGAAGCTTTTTATTACAGGATTTAAAAGAATATATGGGCAAAGCTGGAGAAGTAACATTTGCTGATGCTCACAAGAGAAGAGCAGGAGAAGGGTAAATGTTTTTTCACCCTATATTATTCTATAGCATTATATTTAAAAACCATAAACAATGAATACAGACAGCTTGAGTAACGGCAGCAACTTCTAGCTCGTCAAATTTACAGTTACCTATATTTCATAATTTAATATTTTGAACTCACATTATGCAAGGTGCAAATAAATAATGATTGAGTACTGTGTAGTATACTCCTTGTGCCACGAATAGTTTAATACATAGTTATCATTTGTATTTTGTAACATTGGTGTGGTCTGACATACAATGCACATGTTTCTTTCCCTTAGAGTGGTAGAGTTTGCCACAAAAGAAGACATGAAAACTGCGATGAAGAAACTAGATGATACAGAACTTTTTGGAAGGCACATCAAACTCAAAGTTGTAAGTTTGAAACACACTACTTATATCTTGTTATCTACTTAGATCTTCAGTCCTGCTATCAATCAGTTTGTCCACTACACACACTCTTTTACCATTCTCTTCTGATAAAATATATTTAGGCCTTATTGGCCTCTTTAATTGCCTGTAGAGTCATTTGTAGATTTAGGTAAATTGTGTACAACAGAAATAACTGCAATATTATAAGCAAACGATGGTCGGTATTTTGTTATAACAAACCCTTATTTCTATCAATTTATGACATAATATTTATAGGAAAAAGTAAGGACAAGACGCTCTGCTAGCCGCAGTAGAAGTAGAAGCCGATCAAGATCACGTCGTAAGAGGTAAAACCAAAAAGTAAAAGTAATATTTCACTAAACATTAATAAAGATCAGGCCAGAATGACAAGGACTTAAAACCGTAGGCCCTGTCTCCCAACCCTTCCTAACCTACAGTAAAATGGGGGACATAAAAGAACCTGTTGAATTATTCATACAAGAGTAGGTGATTGTCTCCTGGTTCAACAGCTTATCCCAATCTGGAGGCATTAATACTAACTTACTAACAAATCACTCATGATTGTAAGCTTCACGGCTGCTACTAGTGCCTAAATACGCATTCCGTAAAGTCCTCCACTAATCATGATTGTGAAGCGCATTGAGACCATATAAAATGCGCTATATAAGAACCCCGTTATTATTATTAACAAAAGACAGAAAAGCCTTCAAAGGACTTATTTTTAAGAACTTTAATCGAGAATAAAATAATAATCGAGTCCCCGTTGGTCAGCTAATTGCTGTTAATAATGGAACAGAACTGATACTGTAAGAAATTTATATATTTGCCTAACTTGCTAATTACATTTTTGTTCCAGCCGATCCAGATCTCGCTCTAGATCACCAAAGAGGCGACGCCGTTCATCATCCAAGTCACCTGAAAACTCAAAATCCAAGCGATCCAAATCTCGCTCAAGATCTGCCTCAAGAGAAAAAAGTAAAGAGAAATCTAAATCTCGTTCTAAGTCACCTGAAAGATCAAGGTCTGCTTCCCCAAAGAAAGAACACGAAAACTGGGGAAGAAGACGAAGAAGAAGTGAAGGATGTTGATGAGGTTGACGAAGATCAAGAAGCAGAACCTGAAGAACAAGAACAGGTAGAAGAGAATGGAGAAGAAGAAAATGCAGACGAAGAAAACATGGAAGACGATGATGTTGAGAAGAAAGAAGGTGACGAAGAAGATTAAATCCTTCTAAACTATATTACCATTAGCCTAGCTAACACTTCATACTTCTGTAAATACGTAAAGTTCAGATGTTGATTCCATTTCCCACTAGTTAATTTGTCATGGGCTAATCTTGAAGCCCTCCATGCGTTAACGCCATTGGCTAGTAACGAGTGCATCTTATTTCATACACTTGTAACTCATTTGTGATCTGCAAGTACCATCATTATAGACATACCTGTTTACCTGTAACGATACCATGGTAACTGGTGTAGGAATGGTATTTTTAATTAAATCTTTTTGTTACAGCAACAAACCACATAGAATGGGAAATGTATGGTACTGGCTTACCTAATGTATTAATGTATATGGTACAACTGTACCATACCATTGTAATGGTTTTCATATGAGTGGGAAACATACAGTACTGTAACATCGCATACACAGCATGACAAGATGACATTGAAATGGCTTTCCATTATCTTCCAGTAAATCATCCAATCACAACCTGTAGCTACAGTACAGTTATGAATTTCCTGTTTTGTTTCCCACTCATAGGAAAACTGGCTTATATATGGTAAATAGTTACTTTTTCCAGATATTGTACAGTACCAAAATGTACCACAAATAAGAAAAATTATCTACTGCATTTCAATTGAATCCATATACTCTGTTACGGAACTATAGTTTTCCATTGTTTCAATATTAGTTGATTTAATCTTATAAAAAGAACTTGTATCGGCTTATATCAAGCCTTGAATGTGATAGCATACAGCCCAACCAATAATTAGCGTGGTTTTGATATACACTAATTTCCATGAAATCGCTACATATATTTTTCCATCATGGAATTAAATTCAGTTCTTTTGCAGCTAAACTCTTGGCGTAGTAGTAAATGAACTTCGAAAGAAATTGACACTGTATTTTTGAACATGTATCTTTAATAATATTATAATCACAACTATTCAACAGATTTTAACTGGAGTTTTTATGTAATGTTATTTTGACAAGTCCATCTGAACGATGGAAGTTTGCAACAATAAACAGTAGTACTCAATAAACCTTGTCTTGGAGCTCATCTTAGATTCTTACATTAGGATCATACAGGAGTAAAAAGGATAAAACAAATTCATCAGTTCAAATATTTAATTATATTCTTTACGCATTAAAATAATAAATTTTTTGATAAATAAAACAGCACCTTATGAGGTATGTTATAGTAACTCATAATTAAAATCTTTATTTTTCGTACATTCAATATTTTTATTCATCATAATTATCCATAAAATACCTATATTTCTCCTTTTTTGAAAAACTAATATTTTCACATGTGAAATAACGTTATTTTCACATGTGAAAATATCGTTACCATGTGTATTTAAGCTATTAGTTGTAATAATAAAAAGCTTATTAAGATTGATTTTATGGATAGATATATAATAAACAGAATATTACATGGGCGCTTGGAGATATGAAATTTATCTTCTCGTGTTGAAAATCTCTCACTCGTGAGAGATCTTTTCAACACTCAAAAATAAATTTCGTATCTCCGTGTGCCCATGTAATATCCTCTATTTATAATAATAAAAATCTTATTAAGTTGATTTTACTGATAATTAAATAATAAACAATATTAAATGGGAGCTTGGAGATACGAAATTTATCTTTGAGTGTTGAAAATCTCTCACTCGTGAGAGATCTTTTCAACACTCAAAGATAAATTTCGTATCTCCAAGCGCCCATGTAATATCCTCTATTTCACTCATCTGTCTTATAGCCTAGTTTTTAAAGAGCTTTTTACTTGGGTTAATAATTTAGTTAAAACACTTTGAGAGATTGTCTAAAACTACCTTGCATAAAGGGTCACAAGTTTATTACCTAATTTATGACTGCACCAATTTCTGTACAAGGAATGAATGGCTTCGCCTTGGTAATAGTGTTTTCACATTTTATTTTCAAGAGCATACACTGAATCAAATTATGGTGACCAATTTGAATAACTATTGTTCTGCACCACCAAGTGACTGACTAGCCTTGTTTTCCCATGGAAACAGTGCAGAACAATAGCTATTCACCATATTTTGATTCAGTGTATTCAGAAGCTAAAATGGAAAAATAGGCCCCAACTTAATAGATACATTTAAAACTTTGACCTATCACTCCTAAGTCTTGCTATTTACATTTTCCTATGTTTTTTAAAGTCTCTCCTCCACGGTTAGTTGAGTTGGGAATTTCCCACACGGAAACTGACAACTTGTTTTGGAGGGAAAGTAGAACCACGCCTTTTTTGAGATGGCTTAGAGAATGATCATAATGCATTGTGGTCTAGCCCGGGTACAAACACCTTTTGTTCTCCATGCCTTATATGGTACTGTTGTAACCATGCTAGACCACAATGCATCATGGCCATAGAACTTATTAAAGCCTATGGTCTACATTATTGTGACTATAAATCCGTTTCTCGAACAGGATCTTTAGGAGAATCAATCAAAGGCGTTCGTGTTCCCACCTCGTATCCATTACATTCCTGTAAATCAGCAACATCATTCTTCAACACCAGTCCTTGTTCTTTGGGCTGGCGCGATGTACGGTTGCCTTCTGCGCCATCATTACCTTCTTGATGTCGTTTGTTCATCGGCTGCATCTCCTGTTCATTGTTGAGTTTCTTATGGTCGAGCTCTTGCTTCCTTATGAAAGAACTACGGCAGAATATAGTGAGGTAGACAGGAAGAAAGCAAAGGCCATGAAGAAGACCGAGAAACACTATACCAAAAAACATCTTGAAGAAGATTCTGAAGATTTCTGACGAGGCGAAGGCCAACATGACCATCCCAAGAAACGTGCTTGTTCCTACGAAACAATCAAATACGATAGTTAAATGAGGTGAGTCAATCAGTTACTACACCAAACCATTTATAGAACTGAGATAAATAGTTTGCACCTAATTGATGGGCAAGCTCCCCATTCAGTTCCTGATAAGATTTACAAATTATGATTAGCACATGACGGGCTATAGACCAAATTCAAAACTCGCACCGATGTGAGGCTTAAGTTGTGAACAAAGGGATCTGGTGTGACTCAAAGTAATCTGGCGTGATTCAAAAGTCACGAATCACGCCAGATTCCTTTGTTCACAACTTAAGCCTCACATCGGTGCGAGTTTTGAATTTGGTCCATACTCGATTGAACGAAATTCAAAACCTTGGCAAGGGTGGGGTGGGGAAATTTAAACTAGTACACTGAATCTCACGAGGGGAAATCCCTTGTAACCATGACGGCACTTCTTAGTAAGGTGTCTTACCTCCCATCAGCACACTTGCACCTAACGTCCTCAAGGCGTCTATCACTCGCTCCTCGGCGCTACTCTTGGATGACATCACATACGCATGCGCAATATGCGCACTATAGTCCACAGCGAATCCAATGGCCATAATCAGATTAATCATGGACACTCCATGTAGTGATAAGCCCCAGATGTACATCAACCCAAACAGCTCGAACACCAACGCTACGAACCCGAAGAACACCAAGATAGTCACACTAAAATCTACCAGGAAAGGGCTGGTAATCAGTAATATAGCAACAGACGCGATCACTAAGTTACGTATTGTTGCTTTGGACGTTATGGCATACTGTTCAAAGTAAATAAACGCCTTGGAGATTGGATACGCTGGAAGAGGTGACCTGTTGTCCAGGTCTTCTCGCAGCGTTACCATGGCATCTCGTTGACCAATCGAATTCAAGGATTTCTTGATGTAGCAAAGAATACGAGACGCTTTGACTATTCCTTTATCTTCAGATAATCGTAAATCTTCCCTGAAATGAGCAAATGCTGGGATGTTTAGGAATGTTCTCAATGTTGGCATAAAGTGTTTTCCTTCTAGACTCAAACCTTTCTTCTTTGAGAATGCAGCAAGTGTTTCCATCCAAGACATAGTTGTGTTTTCATAGAACGAGTTCTGTGAAGCTATCTTTGACAAGTGTAGAATATCTTTCTGTGTTTCTGGACTCGTGTAGTTGACTTTCTCATCAAGTATGATATTGACTTCTATCTTACGCGGGAAATATCGGTCCTGAGCGTTTGTGAATAATATGAACGGCGAGCCATCTTTAGCCAACAATCTGGTATCAAAATCTTCACTGATGTTTAAGGCCCCATATATACCACTACCTAAGAGCCCCAATGAAATCAGCACCACAATGCACTTCACTTCTCTTCTCATCAGTATTTTAGCCCATGCAGTCAATAACTTATTGGCGGTCTGGGTACGAGGCTCGTCCCATGCTGGCGCACCTTCTTTTGGAGGAGGAACACGACAGACTGGGAAGCAGTCTCGACGTCCTGCTTTCACTCTACGAACGTCAAACGTCATCATGGCAACAAAGAACGTAATTATCATTAAATATGCAAAGAATATCGCCATGGCAGCGTACAGACAGAAATATTGTATTGCTGGCAGTTCAGACCACGTGCTTACAGCAAAAGCCACGAGGTCTGTCATGGTTGTCATGGTGATGGTTGCTCCAGAGTTCGCCATCACAACCTTAACAGTATCAGTTACACTTAGTTGTGGTCCAACGCGATCCAGTTCATCTATGATAATAAACATATCATCGATTCCAATACCAACAACCAAAAACGGTAAAGCTCCAACTATACTAATAAAAGGTGTTCGAACAAACATCGTAAACCCGAATCCCGCGAGAATCCCGAGAAAAACCGCAAAGATCCCGATGTTAGCAAGAAGTGAGTGTCCTGTCAAAGGGTTTCTGAACTTTCCCAGCATGATACAAGCGAACGAGATCATCAGAGTATAGGTCACCGAGATAAAAGCAATGTCTGTCCCAGTGCTTTCTTGTATGGCATCATCTAGGCTTCTTTGCACATTGATGTATACCTTCATACATGATAGACTATCTTTCAACTTTTCTATTTTCTCAACCACATTCTTTTCCCAATCCATAATCTTTTTGTCTTCCTTATCACTGTTTTTCATAAAATACAGCAATTGTAGAGCATCAACCTTGGATATTTCTCCAGACACACTATCAATGTCCAGCCCACCAAACATCATTCTTATGTTGTACCAAAATGGACGTCCATTACGCATCATTAACCCTTTATTTCTGAATGCTTCTTCAAACTTCCGTGTAGCATTTGAGAAAAGCGACTGGTTGAACTGCACTATGTCTAAAGGATTCAAGAACAGACAGAATGAAGGAGAGTTGTTGGTGGATGGTTGAGAAAGGCATAGTTCTTGATAAGGTTTGGTGTTAATGATTTCATCATGCACAGCTAGTACGTCAAGGAGACAAGCTTTGCTCAGCACATATTCACTAGCTTCTTTGGGTTCAAATATAACAGTTTCTATCCTACTTTCCATGGGAAAGTTTATCTTGGCTTTGTCAATGTCTTTAATGGCGCGACTGTCTTGAGGGATGAACAGCTTTTCAGCTCTGTGTAGAAAATAAAGTAATAGATGAAGTTTGAGGATTTACATTATTGCGGCAAGGGGGGTGTATGTGTGTGTGAAAGATTGTACAAACCATCTTTGCAACATCATGTTCCTGGTTAGTAAGACAGCGACCCTCCCCCGGTTTCGAAAAACTGTCGACCACCGTGCTATGATAATTAGAGTATTTTCCTTTCCAAGAGAACTTGCACTTTTTACGATACTTGAACTTTCTCGTTTCGTTTTGACTGGAAACTAAAGTGCTGCGCAATTGATCTTTTTACCTTGGGCCTAATGTTTTTCCATTTCAGACCAGGTGTCATTCTCTAGAGTATTATTTCTTTTGTTTTTTTGTTTCACATCAGAGAAGACACATGAATATGGATACAATGTAAACGTAACTCAAACAAATAATCTTATTCTAAAGACAATGACACGTGGTCTACATGACACGTGGTCTACATGACACGTGGTCTACATGACACGTGCATGGTCTACATGACACGTGGTATACATGACACGTGGTTTACATGACATGTGGTCTACATGACACGTGGCCAAATATAAAAAAGTCTATTTGGGGATATCACGTAACTAACCTATTTTCTGTCTTCATCCAGGCAAAACCTACTGAACAAAAGCCAACAAAAGCACAGCAAATAGCAAGAGTGAAGCATGGATGGCGAGAAATGACTGTTCCAAGCACACCAAAACACCTTGATATCAGGTTGATGTACATGGTACTGAAGGTCACCCATAACGAGTGTGGCGAGTGTGGACACTTCTTCTTGGGGCTTAAACAACAAGAATAGACAAATCGTGATCAAATAACAAAACAGATATAGCCAGATATGCTCTAATGCATCTGTCAGCCATAACATCTCTGACCGACAAAACTTATTTATTCCCTTGCGCGCGCATTACCAATTCGGGTGTTCAAACCTTTTCCTGTCCTAACCTTAGGTAGCCTCCTTTGCAGCCGTTCTTAGGGTCGTCACGCAACGTTTCCGTGACGACCCTAAGAACGGCTGCAAAGGAGGCTAAACCTTAGGAGGCATTTCAATATACCTTCACTAGCTTTACAGGCAAAAAAAAAAAAAACATACTCCGCTCGGTTAACTGACCTTTTTCTGCTTGAACTTGTTTCTTCTGCCATTGGCGCGGTGTTAATGTCAGGTCTTTTCACTATTCATTATATTCTCTACATCACCAATAATTTTCTAAGAAATTACGTGTTGGCTAAAAAACCTAAACGTAAAAGAATAACAACAACACTGTCAGTAAATTGAATCAAATGAAGTGATATACCTTAAAATTCGACCTTTTTCTCCAAAGTTGCTATACTGTGAGCTCTTGAAATCGATTCCGCGTTATGAAACCATTGACCAATACTTGTTTTGCCAGTGTCAGGCCAAGCTAAGCCATAAGAAAATATTTCGTTGTCGTAGGAAAGTGAAACATGCATATATGCATTCGGTAAACACGCTTTCACGCTGTTAGTCCGCCTAATTTTTTAGCTTATTGCATCATGAAAAGTGAAAGCCCAACTTATACCAACCTGAGGGTGTGTGGTCTTTTGCACTTTCAAGCTGTTGCATAAGAAAACTTGTGTCTCCCCGTCTCCCGGGGGGGTGGGGTGGGGGGGGGGGGGGTGACAAAAGTGAAGGAAGGGTCCAGGGACGCTTAATTTCTTTGAGAACACATGATTTTCAAAATCACAAGCGGGGTACTATCTCCCTGAACCCTCTCCGGGATCTGCTATCAAATCAGTTTCACTACTGAAGCACGACCGAGTGAAAGCATCAGGGTTATTTCTGTCACTTCTATTTGAACTTCGATGGAGATTTAAAATGAGCTTTCATATGGAATCTAGATTTTTTTCATACGATCACGATCTTAACCTATAGAACACGAAAACACTATAGTTCTAAGCTATCTCCATGCATTTAAACATGAATAATATTCAACATCGTAATTAAAATCCTCTCTCCCCTGCTAAGTTGTAAACAATACAAACAGAAAATGTGCTGTATGCTACACCAAAACTTATCTTTGTCCTTTATTCACACACACACCAACATATGCAAAACATATTTCATTCTTTTCTAAAGATATTTTGTTTAAACATATAAACCAATCAATCAATATTGCCCATCGTGATAATCATATGGCGTTTACTAACCGTGGCAAATAATCATATTGCCTATCCATTTTAATATTACCAAACCTCATATATAAAATCATTTCACGCATTATTAGAGTAGTTTTTTGTAGGATTCCTTTTTTACCTAATAGGTCTTATGCTGTAACTATTAAATAAACTGTTTAGGAATCGTTCAAGCTACTGGGGAAATCGCCAATCATGTAGAGCTAGCTGCATTAGCATGAAAAACAGCTGTTTTTAAACACAACTAGATTAAAGGACGATCCCAAGTTAATATAAATTTTACTGCCAAATAGTTAAGTGCTCTCAAGATTTAAGGATTGCTCCCACTAGACGAGAACAAAGCTTAACTCTTGGTACACGGTGATTTTAGTTTTGGTTGTTGCACTATTTAATAAATATATATATATAATATTACTTTGTTTAGACAGCGATTCGTTGTTGAATTGGGCACATGTTTTGAACGTACGACTGATTTCCTTTGCTACTTCACATTTCAGACAGTCATCTTTTTCCTATCGTGTACAACGTAGGTTCAGTTTCGTACTGAAAACCATTGTACTGTCTGCTCTGTCGTTAATCCATTTCAATCATTTCAATCATCAATCGTATAATAGTTAAGTTGACTTGATCTCTTTCTATGAAAAGAGAAATATCGGATTCTTTCTATGCCAGAGAAATTCGGATTCTAGTGTTGGTGTAGATTTCAAACGCAAAATCTTAGTGAAGCGAGCAGTCAGAACCCTTAACTCGAGGACTTCCTATGCTACATCTTCGCCATTTTCTTTTTCACTGCCGGCAAAATTGCATGAAGAAAAACAGTTTTTCGGGCGATTTTTGATTTTGAAAAACCGCTTACCTTTAACCGGAGTCACCTTACCTCTTTAGTCTTCTGTAAATAGTGATCCGACGCCTCTTAAGCGGTTTTCCTGGCCTATATCAGATCGATTCTTCTGTTTGAGAACCGGCTATGTTTTCACTTTGTCCAGCGTTGTGTTTGCATCAACCTTGAATAAATTTCCATACTAAAATATTATAAATAATGCATAAGAAATTTTCTTTTTCATATATGGTCCATCCGTAATAAACCTTTCAACTTTGACAAATTCAACTTATATCCTACAAAATAATCAAAATATAAAAAGAAAAGATGTCGAATACAAACGAATTATATAAAATTTATGATTTTCATTGAGCCGGCAGCTGAGGTTCTGAAGATACTGTGTTGGGTTTCCTGTGGTGGGAATGAGCCAACCTTACATCAGCGGTAACCGCGGCAGTTCTGTTGACTTGGTCGCAAAATATGAGGAAGAAGTCAAAAAAAAAACACTCCAAAAACTTCTCTTTTTACCATTAGTTCTTACTAAAAAGGTGAGCTCTTATTTATCACCTTAAATATGTGTCGTCGTACTTGATTTTATTCTATTTGTAGTGTTTTTGACTCTCAAAATTGCGAATTATTTACACCACGTGGACGAGCCGCAGAGTGGGTCTTGCACTCCTGGAAAAACAACACTTTTTGTACTATTTGACTAAATTCTCTTCTATATATTTAAAATCTCAAAGGGATTCTCGGGGAAGGAAAGAATTTATTCTGTTTTTCTTACTTTTTTAGGATTTTTTTCTGCTTTGATGCTTAAGAGCTTTTTTCATCAACACCTTCTAGACTGTTTTGACTTTACTAGTTTCCTGTCCCATTCGAAACTAACCTAAATAAATTCATTAATTAGACCCCAAGGTTAAGTATATATTGTTTATAGAAATTTTGTGGTTTAATATTCAATTTACATTGCAGGGCTTAAGTAAGCCTTGAAAAACTGGGGAGGGGGGGGGGGGGTAAAGTGCATTGTAAAGCCTTGTTGATTTTTGGCTACCATGGCTAATAATTTCTAGCTTTTTCGTGCAACTCACAATTGAAAAACTTAATCACAATCTAAATACAATTTTGTTATTCCAGGTTACAAGTTGTGTCAAATACAGTAAGAGATGTAGTTCACGTCTAGCTTGGAATCCAAGAAAGTGATATTAATTGATGTTTCTACAAAGGATAGTAAGCAACTCTTTTATATTCAAACTGTTACAGCTCTACCAATATACTCAGATCACATGTGTGCTATGTCTTTGGCAAATAATATTATACACATAATATTGTAAGAAAAAATACCAGATTCCAAATTTATGTGAATCTCTCACCATAAACAATATTCTTCAACAATCTTTTTGGTAGAACTGGAAATGTTAGTGTTAATCTATATTATTTTATGTTGAAAAAATTAAATGTATTGTCATGAAGTGTGTTTATCAAATAATGAAAGTTTGTTGCAATTATAAAAAATATTTAAAAATCAATGTTGAATATGAAAAATCTTTTAAATTATTATGAGTATATGCCAATGATATAAATATTATGTATAATATTAATAATACTGATAGATAAATAAATATTTTTATTAAAAATTATTTTAACACAAAGAAGTGTTTAAAACTCAGGAAATGGGAGCATCATTAAAGTACTTCTTAAAATGGTCATAATTCATTAGGGACACCCCGGCTCCTGTGTCTAGTTGGAAACTAACAGGCATATCATTGAGTGTTACTTCAACACGGATTGGGGATCCGTCTTGTGGCGAATCTATGTGGTACAAAGGCTTCTAATTCTCAACTGGTTCACTGTCGGAAGTTTTCGGGGCTCTCTCATGTATTCACAAGATTAGTCTGCACTCCAGCTGCCTTTGGATATTTTGACAGGCAAACTCTCTCCAAATGGCCTTTCTTTTTACAATAGTTGCATGTAATATGAGCTGGCAGTTGGCATTTCGGTGCCAAGTGGTCCTTTGAACCACACTTGAAGCATTTCTTCTTATTTCCTTTCTCGAAAACGGTCGAGGGCTTATCTCTGGCCTTATCTTTCTTGTTCTGTCCCCTGTTTACTGAAAGGCTAGGTCTGAGGCTGTCTTGCAATGCTATGGCCTCCTCAGCCGCGGTTTCTTGAGCAATGGCTATCTTGTAGGCTTTGTCGAAAGTGAGGTCAGACTCCACGAGTAGTCGGTTTTGAATTTTCTCGTTCTTAATTCCACCCACGAGTCGGTCTCTCAGCATATCATGTAGACTATCACCAAAATTGCAAGATTCGGCAGGTTTTCCTCAGGTCAGCTACGTAATCGGCTATTTTCTCTCCTTCTCTTCGTACACATGAATGAAATTTGTACCTTTGTACTGTCTCAGATTTTGTCGGTGCAAAATGGTTTCGTAAGACCGCTACCAACTCTTCATACATTTTCTCTGCTGGTTTGCTAGGAGAAATTATGTTTCGTAGGACTGAGTATGTCGCAGAGGCCAATAATACTTAAGAAGTATAGCACGTCTTTTCCTTAAACAGGCTTCAACGTCTGCCTCGTTTGAACCATCTCCATTCAGGGTTAATTTGCCCAGGTCATTCGCCTCAAAATACTGCTCCAGTCTCTCTACGTATTCTTCAAATTCCGCTTCTTGTCCATTAAACTGCTCTATTTTTTCAAAAGACGCCATGATCCCATCCTCGTCGCCAATATTGTTATGTTTTGAAAGGTTTTTAATGAACGCTCATTCAGAATAGGTTTTACAAGCGGGGCAAACTAACTCTCTAAAAGTCCCCAAAATAAACGATGTCTGATGTCACAGATAAAGTCCCTGTATGTGACAACCGGAAGTGGCTGTTGCTAGGCAGGTTCTAGTCTAATATATGACACTTTTACTCTCAGTTATTTACTGCTTTAGATACTTCATTTTTCAAAGAGAAAGCAGCACGTATTTCATGGTATATAGACCATGACATACTGGTTTATATTATCTTTTCTGCGAATGCAATCTTATGGGTTACACCGCCACCTGGTTATCTCAGTTGCTGAGAGCGTCAGTCTGTTGTGCGTGAGGTCGTGGTTCAAGCCTAGGCCGAACCAACACTCAGGGTCTTAAAATAACTGAGGAGAAGGTGCTGCCTTCATAACTATTTCTGCAAATGGTTAGACCTTCAAGTCTTCTCGGGCAAGGACTTAAAACCGTAAGCCCCGTCTGACTTCACTATATAACCCTGTATAAGGCGGACGTAAAAGATCCACTGAAGACGCTGGTGACGACCATCTTTAGTGCCCATGCTAGCCGACTGCCTTATCAATTTGGGCCGCAGGCCTGTTAGGCATCCAGCAGTCCACCTAGGGTGGTAAACGCACTAAACTACATGTCGTAGATTGTAACCAACTAGACAAGGACATATGGGGGTATTGTGTTGCTTCTTTGGATGGTGTAAGTTGTTTTAGTCTTTTGCAAGGTGCGATTGATAAAAAGATGTGTTGGTGCCAGATCTTAATGAACCCATCTTAAAAGACATATTTTTTCTTAGGAGATTGTTCCAACAAGCCTGGGCAAGACAGGCAGAATCAATGTTTAAACTATGCTTTTAATGCATTGAGGAATCTTTGTAGTCTTAAGGTGGATTACTTTTGGTAGTGGCAGCTGGTATTGAGCTGTCTGAACACTACTCAGCTCATATTGTACATCAATCATTATTTTCAATTTCTAGGTCCTAATATATGTATGTCAATATAAGTCAATAGGTAAAACAAAAAGTTAATGAAGGATATAGATGATTGGTTAATGCTAAACCATGAATTAAAAAGATGTCTGTAGTGTATTAAATAGGGAATCAAGCAAGATAAGTGTCCTTGTTGGAAAAGCACATGTATAATCCAAGATGGCCGGGGCCAAAGTCTACTGCACATGTCACACATACAATACATAAATTAACATAATAAACTTAAGTGTATAGTGGTCTTAAGGGCAAAACCAAATATTTATGTGGCTGCCGACTGACAAGAAGTTTCAGTCATACCTCTCCACGTATTCAAACTTTAATTCACGATTTAGATCACCTTTTAACATAAAATAGCATTAAAACTCAGCCAAATCTAAGTTAACAAAACGGTACAAGCACATGCTCAACCAAAGCGTAGCACAGATGTATACTATCACGTGCAGCCGCTGGCCGGTAACCACAGGAACTCCAAACATGACACAGGGTTCCCTCTGGGGCAACAATTTATTATAAAAAAAGAGAGAATTCTATACAGCAGGGTAATATAAAAGATAATGTCAGCTAGCATGATAACAAAAAGTAAGAGCAATATAACTAAATATAAATATGTAATACTACTTCAAAGGTCAAAGGGCAGCAAAGGAGAAAAGTATATCCATCTTTTATTATTCACTAAATGTTAATCTGTAAGAAAGAAGAATTTGTTTTTAATCACTCACCTGGTGGAATTTCTTACGATTGATGCATCTCTTGACTCGCTAAATGGTGGCAGTATATTGATGCATCTCTTGATTAGATAAATGGTGGCAGTATATTGATGCATCTCTTGACTAGCTAAATGGTGGCAGTATATTGATGCATCTCTTGACTAGCTAAATTGTGGCAGTATATTGATGCATCTCTTGACTAGCTAGATGATGGCAGTATATTGATGCATCTCTTGACTAGCTAAATGGTGGCAGTATATTGATGCATCTCTTGACTAGCTAGATGGTGGCTCACTTATTTGACTTGCCTTGATTTGACTTGGGTTCTGTCACCAAAACAACGAGAGGTCAAGACTTGGAATATTAAGAGAAAGTACTTTATGGCTTCCAAATATGATGTTGCAGCATCTTCATAAAAATATTCATAAAATACTGCTTTATTTCCTAAAGCTGTAAATATATATAATAATATGTAATAAACGGAAAACCTAAAATTATAACTAATATAGAGAATCTAAAATATTAAAACTATAAAAGAGAAAAAATAATTATTAAAATCAAGCTATTAAAGAAACAATGAGACTGACCGACAACAAAATATAGTTCCTCGATTTTAAAATAATAATTGTAATTGGCAAACTCTTCCATTAAGTCAGTTTATGCTTTCCTGAAATATCTCCTTTATATTGCTGTCATATTAAGAGTGTTACACTAGCATTGTAACGAAGACAGAACCAAATGTATTTCTGGAACAATGCTTTGTACTTTTCTACCTTAACCTGAGTTACGCTAGTCTCTCTCGCTCTGTACATATAATTAGAACACATGATATAAATTCGTAAAAATGATATTGTATCATCATCATAAAAATATGCTCAAAAAATAAAACTACTGCTCCATATCCTGGTGTACTCTTAAGTATAAAAAGTAACGACAAAAAAAAACTTGTCATCGCTTATCACCACCGCAAGTACAGCAGTGGCGCAGCTCAACGGGGTCGAACTGAAAGCCTATGAAGGCTTCAAATCTTCAACTGTATACAATAATCTAATTTGTTTTCTAACATATCTTTAACTTGCCTAGCTACTAAGGTTACACTAGGTAGCACGTACATTAGTATTAGACATTAATAATAGATAATAATATATACAATATTCTATTTTATCTATTTTGTTCTCTAGCATATCTTTAACTTGCCTAGCTACTAAGGTTACACTAGGTAGCACGTACATTAGTATTAGACATTAATAATAGATAATAATATATAAAATAATCAATTTAATCTATTTTGCTTTCCAACATCTTTAACTTGCCCAGCTACTAAGGTTACACTAGGTAGCACGTACATTAGTATTAGACATTAATAATAGACAATAGTAAGATTTTCATCAGTCTGTGAACAATTCACAGGCAAACACGGTGAGCGCACACTTTATTTACCATCCGTAATTTCTTGGAATAACTCCACCGCACGTACGAAAGCCTTGTTCAAAGGAGTCACACTTAAAAGAGAAGTATGGACACTGTGCGACTTCGAATGATGACAGACTTAGAAACCGTTCGTTTGGTTCTAAGCTAGCAAAAACATTCATATCTCTTACAATTCTCTTTGGTTTATAGAAAGAATACAAGTTACATTCCTTTTCTGCCTCATTCTCTTCGACCGTTTTAAGAATACGTCTTGAATCATCTAGTGTTTCTACAGGAACACTAGCCAATTTCTTCATTTCCAGTTTGAAAGAAGATGCCGTGGAGTTTCCAGCTTTTTCCTCGTCCTGTAGTGTCGTAAGATCTATGATGCTCATATTTTCAGCCTCAGCCTCAAGCTTCACTTCAGGCGTGGAGTCCAGGATCTCTCCGACTACAAGGTCTACACCCCCCTGGGCTAGTGCTAGACGGGACGCCAACTGTACTTCACTTGCAAATGGCAACACTTTTTTTTAAGTTGTCGAGCTCCTCATTAAACTGCTGTGCGGGGAACCGTTGGCCTTGGTTCGCCATGGTAGGGGAGAAAGTACTGGCGTTGAATGTGCTCGTCGCGTTGAAGTAATTTTTTTGGCTGACGCTGGTGCAACTGGATGGCTGTTTTCAGCACAGTGGTAGGATTTAGGTCCTTAACAGTCTCAGCTGTTTCTTGCGAATACGAATGGATGCTATTATACAGTTTCCGGTGCTTAGCTGAAAATATATAGAGAAACATACATTTTTAAATATGTATATATATGTACTACTACAACCCAGGGAACAGAAGTGCCGAAATCCATATACAAAAGGCGGAAAAGGGAACAGAATTCTGTTACTTTCCATTCTTACATTACCGAAACACAAAGAGACTTTTGCTCTATAATTTTCGTTTTCGTGCACGTGTTCTATGACCTTTAGCAATAATAAAGAAATTCTCGAGAGTGCTAGAAAAAAAATATAAAAAGAAAACGCTCGTTTCATAGTAACGTTCCGCATTTTAAAAAAACGTTTGTTGAAAATGTCGTGGCGTTTAAACAAGAACTATGGTTGTTACCATCGTGGTTGTTCTTACTCTACGCAAAAAAATAGTCCAGGTTATTGTGACCTTTCTGGGAAACCTCTCTACTGCTGAGACTGCAAGAATTTGTAATGTCTCCTACAACTGTGTAGATCAATATGTGCGTTTATTTCAACACAGGGCAGAGTTATCGCCGCTGTTACGCGATAACGCGCATCCTTGGTTGAACGCAGCTTACTGTACCGCGAAGAAGTTACCAGAGTCACCACAAACCGTATAGCACTTGTTTATTGTGTAGTAATGTAGTGTATTCGATCTAAAACATGCAGATCACATAGCTTAATATTTACGATTACAATCGTGTATAATGAATCATAAAATTCACACAACTTGCTTCTGTGGCGACTATATAAAGACATACTTCTTACACTTCCATAAAATTCCAATCATGTAAAGTACAGGTTAGCAATAACGTCTTGATAGTCCAGGTTAGCAAAATACGTGTCATACATTTTTGAAAACCAAAAAAACTGTGTCTTGATACTCATTTACATAAATCAATGTTATCATAACACGTGATAAAAGTCCACGTGACATAAGTCACACAATCAATGTTCAATAATTAGCATAAATTTAATCTAAACATCCTCCACCCCGATGAGGGCATAGTCTTCATCTTCAATTAGCATCTTCTTCAACAGGGAGAATAACCGCTACCTTCGAGACTGGTCTTGAGTACGTACCAGTTGCTGTCTTGAGTTGTACATTTCGTACTTTACCGTCTCGACCGGGATACACTTCAATAATCTTGCCAATGGTCCATTTACCACGGACTGCATTTTGGTCGTTCATCATGACCACATCTCCAACACGAATGTTTCGTCTGTCGGTCTTCCATTTCAGACGTGGTACTAATTGAGGGAATACATCTCTCGACCAACGTTTCCAGAAGGATTCAACTATTTGTTGAACAAACTCGACTCTTCGTCTAGTGTTGGCTGTCTCCTCAAAGGGACCTTGTGGCACGTGGGTGGATGCCCTTCTGAGCAGCATATCGTTAGGGCATATGTAGGCTCCATCATCTGGGTCGTTAGGGACTCTGCCAATTGGTCGTTGATTTACGAGGTTGGCTACCTCTAATAGGCATGTATGTAACTCGAACGGAGTTAAAACATGTTTGCCAATAGCTTTCTTTAGAGCATATTTGCAGCTCTTTACCAAGGCTTCAGCGCACCCATTCTGATGAGGAGCTCCTGGGGTTATGAATTTCCATTCCATGCCTTTGTCAGCACAGTAATCTCGCAGCTTATCTTGGTCCCATCCCTTAACCATCTGTCTTAGTTCTTTCTCTGCTCCTACGAGCTGGGTTCCATTGTCACTAATCATGAGCGATGGGTAACCTCTAATAGCAAAAAATCTGCGCAGCACTTGAATGAATTCCATGGTTGAAGCATCAGTTGCTATTTCTAAGTGTACTGCTCTAGTGTTCAGGCAGGTAAATAGAACACCATAATGCTTTGCTGTTTTGTTACGTCCGATTTTGACTGTAATTGGGCCAAAATAATCACATGACGTATAGTAGAATGGTGGAGTGCTCGGGGTTACTCGGCATTCTGGCAGGCTGGCCATAAGCTGCTCCTCTGTTTGTGGCTTCATAGCTTTGCATGTGACGCATCTGAATTTGATCGTTTTGACAATACGGTGTATCTTCAGTATCCAATAACGTCTCCTGATCTTCGCAACGGTGCTTGCTATGCCGGAATGGCTAGACTCATGGTTCTGTAGGGCGATTAGGTAGGA